>NW_008633307.1:109791-113171 GCF_000691845.1 Merops nubicus | reverse complement strand
TCCTCCTTTTCTCTTTTCCCAAGCATCAGTCTCATCTATATTGCCATCTGAATTAAGGCTCTAAGAGTAAGGTTTCTAAAGGAATTGGAATTTATGACCCTTCTGACAATATCTACAAAGAGATTTATTTTCTTAGTCCTATTTGCTTGAACTCTACTTGAGCAATTGACAGGGAAAAAATGGAAATATAGACAATTAATCCAGTGCATGGAATCTTACTGACTTTTCTCTCTTTTCCTCTTTTTTCTTTATCTCATTCATCGCTTTGCCGGGATGATGGTTTGTGATTAAAGCCCTGGAGTGGGCTGTAAATGATGCAAGTTTAAATTTCCAGATGTGTCAAAGAATTCCTCTATGCCAACATTTCATAGTTCTGTGATCTTTGCTTGTAATTTAGGTGTAAAAGGTATCTAAAAATACGACCTTCTCCCACATTCTTCCTGTCTGTTCAGACAATCATAAACCAGACTGGATATTTGAAATCCCTTCACTTTGTTTCTTTGAACAAAATGCCACCTGTTTGTGTTGAAGTGATACAGGTTAACGCTTTGAACAAGAAAAAAAGATAAGCATTTGGTGTACTAATTTCAGGAGCAACTGTTTTCAGTAGCCTGGAACCCTTCTGCGGTATATTGACATTTCAATTTGTAGAGAGTAGCAGCTGCCCTTAATGATAAAGAAAAGCGACTGCTCTGCTCTGCTCTGCTCTGCTCTGCTCTGCTCTGCTCTATGATGATCTGACATGGCAGCAGCTGTCTTGTGGAATGTGACATGACAACCTGAAATAATGATATGTAGACATGATGCCACAGACATGTCATGAAATAACATAAATTACTAAAAATGATAGGAGGAGAAAACATCTTCAGAGCACAAATATTGAGACAAAAAAATTGGCATTTACCACATCTCAAGTTGAGAGGAATATAACAGTTTATGTGACTCCTACTAGAAACAGTTTAGTTTAAATGGTATTTTGTAATTAAATCAGCGATAATCAGTAGACTCTAACTTTCGACATAGAAAAGCAAGATGATTTTCTAGTATCTGCAATGTTTTTGAGTATAAACTCTCCCTGACTTGTGTCATGTGTGTGACCACACTCAAGAGGCCATGAAGACTATGCCAACATTAACAAGTAATACTTCTCAACGGGAACAGGTCTGTAGAGCAAAATGGTGCTGAAGGTCCAGTTCTCACTCTACAGACATTTCAGATTTACTTCAGGTAGCTGTAGTCTGACAGGTCTGATGTTCACCATTCGCTGGAGAGCACCACATGAGTTCCTGGAGTGCATCTTCCAGCCTAGTTTTATCTCAAATTAAAATGGAGTGCTCCAAGCACAGGCTGTGATAGGAACCAAAGCCCATCAAGTGGAGATAACCACAGGAGTGTCTTCAAAAGCACACCCTTAACCCACAGTGAAGCACTAGCAGTTGCGTGTCCAAAGACATGTGGGCTCCCTGAGAGCTTCCAAAAGATGAACCAAATTGTTTGTTCAAACAATCAGACTAATCCTGTTGGAAGTAAGAGAATTATCATTGTGCTGATTAGAACTGGATCAGTGGATGATCCTTTTATCCAGGAGCTTCATTCATCCAATTGGGCTTGGCTGGTTCAAAAAAATGGAAATTGTTTATGAATGTTGTCTGGTGTTGGTTAATGGAAAACCCAAACCCAAAGACCCCTTTGAATAGTTTCCATTACAAATAACGTCCACATGGCGCTTCAGACACTGTGCTGGACAAATCTTTATGCCATTATCTACTCTGAATCTCCTTCCTCCATTCCTTCAGCCTTCTATTTCTGTAAGAGGAGAGACTGTGCTTCATTCTTCTATGAAGGCTTCTGATGAACAAAAGCAATTGACTCTGAAATTCATACTCTGACATCAAACCCTTAGACTTTTCAAAGCATTACTCAGGGATTTAGATGTGAAGCTCCTATGGAATATAACTGGAGCTGTGCAGGTGCACCAAAGCTTTCAGGATGCACACCCTAAAATATTCATGTTGCCTTTCTCTCTCGCCTTTCTCTCAGCCACATTTGTTAGAGTTTAAAGGCAGTGGCTCCCAGTTCTTGTAGGTGCAAATTTGTACTTGCATAGTCTATGAAGACGTTCACATTTAGACATTGAACACCCTTGATTTGTGTGCACCAGTCACTTGGTAAACAGCTGAAGTGGTTGCATATATGCTGTCAGTTAATTCTGGCTGCAAAAATGGATCCCATTTTTTAAAAGTCAAGCCCTATCAGATATCTGCTTTTCTGTTACTTGCACATAAAATTATTTTGATTCTAGCATTTTAAAATCCCCCCAGTCCAAGCAGAAGTTTGCTGTCACTGGTTGGTTTGCCTTCAGTTTTCAGGATCCCAAGGTTGTACAAGGTTGCTTTCCTTTCAGGAGGAGAGCAGGACACAGGACAGAGGTAGGGTATTAAAATATGGACTTATTCTCTCAGTTTGTGAGGCAGCCTTGAACAGAAGGTCTGTGGGCCGGGCTTGGCTTTCTGAGGTGTGTCTGTTCAGTGTCTGAGGAAAGGGTACGTGAGCACTAGGCAAAAGTGCGTGACCATGTGATAAGGATGATATATAATAATAAGGATGATATCACTTATTTCAGAGTGGGTACCTATCCCAGAGGAATCTCATCTTCAGAAGTTATTTCAGAAAAAATTACACTCTGATCTGCTGACTTAAATATAGACTCTTCAGTACTAGCCATCATCTTATTTTCAAGCTTATCCATTTCTGAAGGATGCTTAATATCTAACAGCTCGTAATTGGTCGACTGCAAAGCAAGTCTGCTAAAAATGCTGCCTGCTAAAAGGAAGTGCTTTTGTTTATAGAAAAAAGTCCAGGAGAAAATAGCAGGAATGAAGCTTTCTAGTCACTGCTGATGTGCTGCATAGCCTCAGTTCAGTAACCTGTTGTCATTTCAATCTGCCCATCAGTAAAATGGGTATAAGCGTAAATATAAGAATCGTGAAGGGCAAAAGCTGACTTGTTCATTGCACTCACCATTTTACAGAGTTGCCAATACTGCAAGCATGTGAGTTTCTGTTCTTCATATCATGCTCGTTAGCTGTACTGAATTAACTGACCACATACATGGCCCTGATCTACTGCACAGAGTAAAATGCATTATCTTAAACCACCATAAAGGAGAGCTGGCTGATAAGCAGAAAATCATAAAGATCTGATTACTTATTTGATTGTAATTGCAAGTCCACACACCCATAATTAATGTTTGTGGGCTGATCTGAGGCCTTCAGAAGCAAAGAGTTTTAGGAGAACTTGTACTTTGGTTTGTTGTTGTCAGGCTTTGTGAAATCTCTCACATGAACAGACTTCAGAAATATGGGTTTATCCTTCAGCCT
>NW_008633307.1:104895-109774 GCF_000691845.1 Merops nubicus | reverse complement strand
CAGCAAGGTGCTGCTATTTTAGCTGCCTGCCTTTCTAATTGAATTTAGAATATAACAGAATCCTCACTAGCAGCACTGCAAACCTTCCCAGTTTGCTTTGGATAATTCTGTCTCGCTGCTGCAGGGTTTTCTGCATACTGTTGGGAATACCCAGCAAAAAAAAAAATGCAAATTGTGACATAGAATTACTTGGAGCTCCACAACAGCTGACAAGATCTAAGTACATTCTCTGGGTCTATCTCTGACTGCTTCTGATTTCACTTGTCATGTGTTTAGATTGGCAATTGTTTTGTATAGATAGACCTGTAGTGTTAATATCCTGCTTTGATGATTCTACTCTTCAGGAATATTAATGGCTGGCTTCTGTATGTGGCATCTTTAAAACCTTCTACTGCTGGTATTTTGTTATTTTTAAATATTTTTTTTTAATGGTAAAGGAGCACTGCTGAAGGCCACTTGGGTAAATAGTGTTTAAAGTAGTCCCTGCATTTTAATTAGCAAAGAAATACATAGATAAGGATGAAAGATTTGTTTTCCTCAGGCAAACCATGAGAACATCAGGCCCACAGGTAGCTTAGTTCAACTCCAGAGAGATTACATTTCTATCTCCTCGTCTACATCTTAGAAATGCCTTTCTGATACAAGCAGTACAAATTCAGGCAAGATAAAGGTTTCTTCTCTGCTGGAGGTTTAAGGTATTTCTTGCTGCACATTATTAAGGTGTCCTGTACAGGAAGGAGAAAAAAAGGCAAAACTAGGAAACGAAAACTGCAGCATTATCTGTGTGTGAGAATGTGTATTTTTGTGTGCACAAGAAAAATGTGGATTATTTTAACCAACAATTGGTCACAGGAGTGGGTTGATTGTGTTTCCTGGTCATGAACTGGTGGATCCATGAACCATATTTATATGTTTTAATTATTAAAAATCAGTTTTCCATATTAACAAGCTTCAGGTAGAAGATGCACCTCTGGTACTCACCTTTGCTGTGTAGCTGCAGGCTAGACATTTAACATCTTGACTTGGGTGGGTTTTTTTTAAAAAAAACCTTGAGTTTTGCAATCTCTTTTGAGAGGTTAAATGCCTAACCTGTGGCTAGACAGCTTATAGATGAGCACTCCTGTGGTATCCAAGGGGTATGTTTTGAGGTGGGAGGTTAGCAACGATTTGCAGAGGCAGGAATACTTTCAGAGCCTCCATCAGTCTGGTTGCTTGAGCTCTAAGCAAGGGTCACTGCTTCTTGGGAGGCGTAACTACCGGACTGAGAGAAGATAAGGCTGTGCATGGACAAGTCTGAGGAAAGATGTTTTTCTGTGAATTATTTTCCCAGCTGCTGTAGCCTTCTGTCTCTCTGAAAGGGCATGGAGATTGCTGCATTTAGAGATCAACAATATTTGTTGTTGGTGGGGAATGTCAGGAGGACAAGGAAGGTGATGCACATGCAGAGCTCCTCATTGGGCTACAGCTCAGTTCCACATAATTTTCTAGTTTTCTACTGAGGTCATCGACTCAGGAACAGGGAAATCTGCATAACTTGGCTGAGATCAAATGGAAGGGACACAAAGTGATTAGAGGCACCAGAAGGCCTCCTGGTTCCCAGTGAGAAGGGTGAGCCACAGATGCTGCCTCTTCCTCTTTCTTCTGTCTTCCAGAAGCAGCTGGACTTGTTTGTGCCAAAACAGAGGGGATGACTGAAAGATAATGGTGAGTTTTCTGAACGCCTGCCTTGAGACCATTGTCAGCACAACTCAGATAAAGATGCCTGTTTGGTTGGAGATAAAGGAATCCATTGTACCTTGCAGTGTTCATTGTGTAGGAGCTGATCTTAAAAGGTGTCTGGTTCTGTGCTGTGGCAGATGGCATATAGACACAGCAAAACCCATTATATTTTGCCTCAGGAGGAGGCTGAATATGCAACAAAACTTGATTGAGATCCTGCAATATCAGAATAAACTTTTGTAGAGTTATTGTGCAATATTCAACAAAGTAAAATGTTTCTGAAAGGGGTCATCTCCAAGTTCATGGAGAGCTATTGATTAATGATTTAGTGATTATGATTCATTGGTTTAATTTCCAGACCTGAGACAGATTCTTGAGCATTACTAGGCATAAGACCCAAATGGGAAAAGGACAATGTCTGCTCTTTAGGTTGTGCACTGACCTAGGCAGCCTCTGGGCTGCTCTCATTAATCTCTCCCCTGTTTTGGGATATTTGAAGCAAGAAGGGCAGGCTAGCAGCCAAAACCATTAGGTCTGTGCTGGGCAAAGGTCCCACATGCTGGTGGGGTCTGCAGCTCTGCCTCCCAGACCCTTTCCTTGTGATGCCATCTAAACAGGGCAGACAAGAGCCTAGAAATGGGAGCCCTGATGAGAAAGGCTCTGGAAGACATATGCCAGGGCTGCAACCATCACCATGTGCCATTGTGGCACATACACGGGTAGATTTGTTAAAGAGAGCACAAAGTGGAAGAGCTGCCTAAGCAGAAGCCTTTTTATAGAAGCCTCTGCCATTTACTGGTCATTTGACATGGTCTTTTGAGAAAGAAGTCAGCACTGTCTTCAACCTAATTACCAGTGTAAAAGACAATTTATCACTTTGCAAAGCTTTGATTGCTTTTTCAGCCTTGTATGGCCTCTTGGTTGGTAGGTGGAATTGTGTAGAAGATTGGCATTCTTTCAAGGGAAAGTTTTGCCAAAAAGAAAAAGAGGAAAGAAAAGAAATAAAGTAAGGAGACAAAAATTCAACTTCCAGTTCTGTGCTTTAATGTCTGTCTGATGTTTTTAAGGTTTTTATTTTTAACTTAAGCTTATAGTATTTCTCATTTAGAAATAAGGAAAAATGAAATCTTATTTAAGAAGTCTATCTTTGGGTTCATATTCTTTAAAAAAATTGCCCCTGAGAATGAAGATGCAGCTTCCCATAACCTAAAACACAAGAGTCAGCAGGAGTCAGCTCACTTGAAAAACAAAAATCTGAAGCATAATTATTAATTAATGTATAAAAAAAGATTTGGTGTGCAAAAGTATCTAGCTTTTTCTCTTTTTTATCACTGATTTCTTTTTCTTCTGAACTTTAGATGCAACTCTGAACAAGCTATTGTATATTTTTGCAGATGAAATAATCAGAAGAGAACGGGTCATCTGTTTTGATAGATACCACATAAAAGGAAATGTTTAGACTGCTACAGCCATACTCAAATTTGATTATAGGGAATTAAGTTTCTTCAAAGCAAATGGCTTTCTTTTACTTCTCAGTATTTCTCATGCAATTAGCAAGTTGGTTATATTAACTTGGTTGACAGATGATATTACTGATCTTATCAACTTTCACTTGTGTATACAGAGCTTTATTAATTTCTTGCTTGCTTATGAACTTCTTTGTCAACAACAAAATTGGTGAGTAAATGTGGAACATACGTGTCATGGTAACGCGTTGTTTGCTTTGCTTATCAGTAAATAACAAACTTCTGGCAAATAAATAAGAGCAACAAGGGAGCAGGTGGGTCTTAGGTGTTTCTTCTGCCACTGTTGGCACCTCCTTATGTTGCTAAGCTACAGTAGCTTCTGGCTTCTACTTTAGAGAGTAGAAGTTATTTTTAAATGTATAATGAACACAGTACCAGGGACTCCCAAAGCTTTTCTGGACGTGTCTGTAATACAGGGGGGATTGTGAATGTGGTCTGAAGGCAAATGCTGCAAAACTCTGTTCTGATACAAAACCAGTTCCTACCATCACATTAGAATTACAAAGACATGCACATTATTTATTTTTTATAAAATGCCTTAAAAATAGCAAACAGCAATAATTAGCCACTGGATTGGATGGTACCTACCTGTGACTCACCGAGTATAAGCTGGGTATGGTTGTTTTTCTGAGAATGCAGGAATGATCATGACTAGAAGTAAAAAAATTTCAAATTAACATCCCTGAAGAGAATATTCTCAGAATAGATTCTATTTCCATACTGAAAACTTAGGTCTGTGCATCACTAGTCAAAAGTTTTTATTCCTCATATTGCAACAGTGATTTCATTATTACCAGTGTGGAGATAACAAGCAGTAACACCCATCTCCCTCAGGAGGACCTTCAAGCTTACTGCAAAGTCACACAGCGTGGTCCTCACTATTCCTTCTTCTGAAGTGTCAAAAGGGAATCTGGGTGGTGTTACTTTTAGGGTTCACTTGCTCTGGTGGCATTACAAAGTCTGAAACTCTGAACTGAAAAATGGAATCGGCTTTCATACTGGAATTGGAAAATATGTAGATTTTTATTGATATTCCAGTTGATGAGAGGATTCCTGCTGGTTAGAAGTTGCACACTACCATCTGTTGCTGGGCAATGTGAGTGCTTTGAAAGGTCTGGAGTTTAACTCCACTTGGCTTCAGGTTTAACCTGCCTCTCTAGGGGATGAGAGGAGTCCAGGGGGTCAGATGGTGGGAGCATATGACTCAAAGCTGCTGGGAGACATTGGAGGATGGCTTGAGTCCAGGGAAATGAACACAGGGTAGCTTAATGCAGAAAATTGCCAAGCAATGTGCTTTGGCAGCAGGGCTGTCTGTCTGAGTGCCATGGAATTGTATGGGACAGTGTATGGGAAAGGATGCCCTGTAGCAGGGGGCTGAAACCCAAACAGAGATGCAGCAAATCAGTGAGTTGACAGAAAAAAAAAAGATGGGAATTTCTGGCCACTGGTTGAGCTTCTGGTTTATATCACTTAATAGTTTCCAGATGTGGAGATTGATTCAATGTACTACTGCCAGAGATAAGCAGTGTTGGTAGATCCCAGTGCTGCAGGAGGTAAGACCTTGACAGCATGTTCTCTAGTCTGAGTTCTTCTACCTGAAGTTATTCTTTCATCCAGTCTTTCTTTTTCCTGCT
>NW_008633307.1:34550-104754 GCF_000691845.1 Merops nubicus | reverse complement strand
CTGAAGATGTTTCCATAGGGATGTTTGGACCATGCAAGGGAAATTCTCTTCTCTGCTCATTGGGAAGCTGATGAAAGACAGACAATGTGTTTGGTTTGGATTGGTTGTGTTATGGTTTTTGTTTTGTTTTTTTTTTTTTTTTTTGATACTTTAGTTTTCTCTTAGGCTGAATTGTCTAAACTCTAGATTCTTTTATGTAAGAGAAGAAAGTATGTGACAGCTCAGAGACCCAGCTGGGGAGAAGCAACAAGCCCCAGGACACCTGTCTAAAGGAAAAACCAGAATAGCTGCGAGGATGACACTAGTAGTAAGCACTTCTTTTGCAGGTGGTTACAGGTAGAGATTGACTTCACATGGACTATCTGAGGCACTCCTCCCTTTGTGCTCCCATGAGCCTGCTGGGATGTCTGATTCATCCCTGCCGGCTGAAGCAGAATTGTCAGGCTCTGAAAAATGGATTTCCAGGGGATTTCACTCGTTGTCTCAGTATGGCACTCTTTAGGGCAGCTAGCCCTCTGCAGAAATCATCATAATTGTGCCTAGACTCCTCAAAGGAGGCTGTTCTGGGACTCCAGCCTCCCCTGGGATCTGGGCTTCTTATGTGGTGACACGGCTTCAGAGATGTCTTTTTCTTCTTAGAACAGATGAAGTCAACAGGGGGTCTGCAGAAACTCTTTTAAAAGAGAGTCACTGAAAATAATGAGGAGCAGGAAGCTTTCTGTGTGGTTTTAAATGTGCCCCTCTGGAGTCTAAGATGATTATGCTTATGCTTAAACTTTATAAGTAATCCTCTGAAATGCAGAGAGAGGGTCTGGTCAAATCTCTGTTCTTCTCTGCTCAGCTCCATCAAGGGTACTACAAACAAAAACTAGAGCAGCAGACCACGGTGGAGCTGCTGGGGGTCAACCACAGGGACACAAAGTGGCCAGAGCCAGGTCTGGCCTTTTCTTTTTTTTTTCTCCTACAAAGCATAGAGAAATTCTTGCACCTCCTGTAGGACTGATCATAGAGTTTGTTAAATGTGAACCACAGCTCCATATTTTCAGAGATTCAATAGCAGACCCAGCTTAGAGGTCCTACCATCTGTCACTGTCCCTCCAGGCAAAGCTGTGGTGGGGCAGTGCTGAAGGAGCCAGCTGTAAATCCGTGAATGGAGAGGCAATGCAGAAGGATGATTATTTGTTGGTTTTCACAATAAGGGAATTAGGGAGCATCTGAATCTCACAGCAGGTTAAAAACTCAGAAGCAGCATTATTTCCACATAGCTCATAACTGAACCATGGAGTTTGTTACCGTGCGATCTGGTGGGGATAAAAAGTTTTGAGATGATTGTGGACTCCTTTTGATATTCAGTCTCA
Source organism: Merops nubicus (assembly GCF_000691845.1). Lineage (NCBI taxonomy): Eukaryota > Metazoa > Chordata > Aves > Coraciiformes > Meropidae > Merops > Merops nubicus. The sequence continues at coordinate 103,396 of NW_008633307.1, read as the reverse complement.
GGCTAAGAAGGATGAAGAAAGAGGGGCAATTATATGCATCATTTGTCATGGAACAGTCCAACAAACCATTTCATCCAGCACTCAGTTTGTAAAATAAAATCTGTATGGCCATGCAGTCTCTGCATTGAAAGATTTTATAACTGAAATACAGTGAGGACAGCCACAAAGGCATTGCAGTAGGCTGGTGACTGGCCATGTAAGAAGGGGAGCTAGCCTTGCTTATCCTATCAAACCAGAGCCATTATCAACATGGTTCGCAGGCTTCTTCAAGCCATAGCACTTCATATAGATGCTTGGCTTGCATCTGTATGAAGTGATCCAAAGCAAAATGTACTAGCTTCAACCTGATGAAGAGCTTGAGGTAAGCACACCTTCTTCATCTTGGTTGTGAACTAAGAGTATGCATATGAGCACTTACTGCAGATCAGCCAGTGTGTGGTAACTCAACACACTGCAATAGCTTGATCATACTTCTGAGCCCTTGAGCTTCTCAGTTTACTGCAAGGACCTTTGCTTACTGCTGAGCTCATACCTCCTCTTTATTTTCCAGTAAGCAGTTCCACGGGTGTTTTAGGCTCTTCTCGCCCTTTACCTGCAGTTCCTTTGACATTTGTCTGAAACACACCTCAAATCCCAGTGTTAAGATAAAGAAACTAATCGATCTTGTTGTTCTTGACCTTTTTTGGAACCTCACAAGGAACAGCCCTGGAGCAGTTTCCTCTGAAGTACACTGACCCATTTTTATCTATGACAGATGCCTGGGAGGTACCAAGATGCAGGTTTCCCACCTTGGGCAGGAGCAAAGGTCTGTGCTCATTCAGCCCTATGGAGGGTTAATTATTGTTTTGCTTAAAAAAGCGTTCGGCTGCCCTTAGGTATAGGAATTTATTTAAGCCTTATCTGCATAATTATCATGTTTATTGCTCAACACAGCTGGATGGATATGAAGAGTATGCAGTTTTTGATACACGCTTTATGACAGAACCATTACAAGGGAAAATGATCATCTCTTATAGCCCCTGCAAAGAGGCTGGCAGTAACAGTTAGTTTTCTGACTTTAAAAAACAAATCCTAGGATCAAATTTATTGGACCTATTTACATATTTTTTTTGATACTAAAGCTTTTCCTCTATGGAAATGTGTGCTCTGGTGATGAACAGCCAGCATTTTGAAGGGTGATTGGTGACCTGAGGTGCTTTGCTTAATAGACTCAGATTGCAGAGAGAAGGGAACTGCACCACATGAAAGTCATTCACCTCTTTCAGGGACTTTCATCAGGCACCCAAAATCGCCATTTATTTTCAGAAGTCTTAGCCACTTCTAACATCATTGTTGTTGAGATATTTAACATAGGAATTCTGGAGTAGACAGAAAAATGTAGAGAGCATTTTAATCTATGACTTTTTTATTTTCCGAAATCTTGCAAGATGTCTATTGCTCTATTTGAAACCATAGCATCTAATATCCTTTATAGGTAAACTTTTGTGAGGCATTGGTGGGTATTTCTGTATTTGTAGTAGGGCACAAGCATTTAAATGGTTCAACTTTGACTCATTCCTTACAGAGTGGTTACTATTTCAAATGCCTGTTATTGCCTGAGGCAGCCTACTGCAGTCTGAGGGCTTCCTGGTCCAGTCTGCAGAGCCTTGCAAATACCTGCATCACACAACCCTGGGGCAGCAGCTGGCTCACACGCTAGTGTGGCTGCCAGTGACCTGGAATAACACTTGAAAATGAGTATGAGATGCACACAAGTGCAAGCAAGGGCAGGACAGGGATTTCTACTGTATACTTTAGCCACTGCCAATGCTTTTCCTCTCCAAATTCAGGAGTTAGGTGCTATACTGGAAAAAAAATGAGCATTTAACATCATTCTCACAAAGCTGATATTGTCATCAGATAACACTTGATCTCAGCAAACGAGTTATGAAATGAGAATACAAGAGGCCTAAAAAAGTAGCGTTTCAGTTACTATCACTTACTCTAGTGATGTGAGAGCTATTTAATTTAAAACCCTGATTTTGTGTGATAGGAGTAGGTAGCAGTCAGTCTATTGTCATTAGCTTGAGCACTAGCTACTTCTGTTCTCTATTTCTTTGTTTATTATGCAAATGAACCTTTTAGTTGTGGTTGGCAAGAAGATGAACGTGGTGAAGTGACAGGGTAGAACTTTTGCATAAAAGCCAAAATAGCTAGAAGGGAGGAAGATGAGCAACCATCAGTTATGTCTTATTTCCTTTGCTCCACTAATCTCTCCATGTTCCATAGATGATAAATTACCTATCACTCCCTTTCATTGGGAGACATCTCTTCCCATGCTAACTTCTTGCACATACTCCTCAGTTACCCAGCCACTCTCTCACTTGTTCTGATCAATATCTCTAGTCAGACAAATTGCTTTTGACTTGCTTACTTTGAACGAACAGTGTGTGTATAACTTCCAACTGTATGAGCTGGTCTTAAAAGTTATGTCATCTCTGCCTGCAAACATTGCCTGGATCTCAGTTACAGCTTTGTCCCTATAAAATAGGTGGTGTCATTATGGTTTGACAATCATGGTACAAAATACCTATCAGACTCAAAAGCTGTTGAGCAGGAGGTAGCTCCTGAAGACCTTACATGTATGTAAATCCCTTTGGCAGTGCAAAGACCTCCTGGGACACAGCACAGAAACTTATCTGCCCTTCTTCCTACATGCTGTGAAATCTGGGAGAGGAATATAGAAAGTATTTGATTATCTCTCCAGAATGTATTTCCCATGCAAAGCTATTCAGAACTGAGCAGTTGTTTAATCTTCTTTCCCAGTATTTCTTTACAGTTCTGCAGATCAGCACAAAGTGTGATCCATTTGTCAGATGGGTCAGGAAATTTGTGTCAGAACTGGGGGTCTGAGCTTGGGTTGTGATTTTAGGGGCTGTCTCAAGCTGAAGGACACAGTACTCTCAAGTGAGCTTAGAAGTTATGTTTTAATTGCTCCTGGCCACTGCCCGGTAACTTCTCTAGGTTTGCATATGGGGAGCAGAGCACACCAGCCCTGCTGAGGGGTATCCCACATTCCCTGCAAAACTGACAGAGTTCTCATTAGCAGATTTTATACTTGGCATCAGATTTTAACAAAGTCTGCAAATACACAATTAAACTTATCATTCATTTTTCCAAATTTTTTTTTTTTTTTTCATTAACACTTTCCAGTCTGTTTTCAGTTTTTGCCCCAAGTTTGGTTGCTGTTATTCTGATTCCAAAGTCTTGGGATGAGAAGTAGGTGAAATGTTTTCATTACTTTTAATGGATTGATCATGGTATGAAGAGCAATGTTACATTCCCAGTTAAGAGACTTTACTCAGCATATTGCCCCAACTTGTCTTGTTAACTTAGCATCACAGACTGTACTGTGTTGATTAGTTTAGAGGGGTCTCCAGTTTATTAAAACATCTCCCTCTCTTTTCTGCTGCTACACTCTGTTACATTTCCTCACCCTGGGATAAACAAGCCTTTCTGTAGATGAGCACCACAACATACAGTCTTGAAATAGGCAGCAGTGAGACTGGGCCATTTCCCTGGTTGAGTGATACCTTACTCCAAATGAGGTCTCACTGAAGTGAAAGTAACCCTGTGGAGAGAGGCAGAGATGCTACTCCTTAAATTACTTTCTTTTCATTTTCTGATATGTAGCTTGCTGCAGGGTGAAATAGGCATTGTCTTGTGAGAAGCAGCCACTGGCTGAGGCTCTGTCTTACAGCCTTCTTTGTGAGGGGTGGTTGTCGACTCCCCTAGATGGGAGACTTTACAGAAGTGCCTCATTTGGACCTTGATGCTAGGGACTGGAATTTCTTGTGGGAAGATGATGGATCTGGGTGAAAGTAGAAAAAAGTGTTTTGTTCAGGCAGAATAAAAGAGAAATGTGGAAGATGAGAAGAATGAAAACGATAAAAGTTTTACATAGAAAATGAAGAGTCTGGTTTCTTGTGGTCTGTTAAAGGATAAACTTCTGAGACATTTAAGGCATATTCCTCACTAACTACATTCACAAATAGATGTTCCTTCTTCCCTCTAAAGCCTACCACTACAACCCTCTGACAACTTGCATTACTTTTTCAGGACCATGTAGTGTTACATCATGTCATGTTGGTTTTTTTTCTTCACTGCCTGGTACTAACAGGAGGTGACACTACATGAGTGAGCTAATGTAGGTAAAGTGGCTGTGATGGTGTGAACTGAACTGAAGTCAAAAGGGTGAAAAAAATTAGAGAAAAAATATCCCATTCTTCGGAAAATGCCCTCATTCTGTAAGGAATAGGATTCAAAGTAGACACTGCTGAATTATTAGCAGAGATTTCAGCATTTTTTCTTGGGGAGAGAGGCGCTTATCATGAACTATTTCTGATTTTTCAGGGTTTATTGTCTTAAAATATTTGCCAATGTCTTATAGAGTGTTCTTAAATCTTCAGTGTAGTTACTATTTTTGGCAATTAGTCTCTAAAGGCATATGTTATCATTTCTGCACCTTGGTCAGCTACTAATGAGCAAAAAATAAACAAGGGATACGGAGCTATTTTTGCTAATTGGAGGCTTCCTCTTAAGGAAACACTCATGAATTGTGGTGCTTGCATCTAACAGAAAAAGGCCCTCAGGAAGAATTTGCTGATGTTCTTATCAAAAAATGTCTTGAAATCTTATGTTAATTCCAACAGCTTTTAGGGAGACAACAGCACTACAGGCTCTTTAGAATAGCAAGCTATTAACTTCTGCTTTAGGAGTGATGTGTCCCCGTGCCATTATTCACACAGCTCCAGATGCAGCCAGCCCCGAGCACTAGAGGCTGTATCTGATGCCAGTTTTGTGCAGAGTCTCACTGATATTAACCTGCACAATTTTGTTGTGTACCAAGTCATGCCCCAGATCAGCCACGAGTCCAGTCAGTGGGTCTGCATGATTCAGAACAGAGAAATTAATTAAAATATCCCTTTTGGTGGACAGTGTGTTGGGCTGGGTTATGTCTGTCTCCTGGAGTAAGGAGTACTTATTTATGTCAAGTAAATTAAAAAATCCTGTTAGAAGAAAGACCTGTATTTTTGGTGAGGTGTTGTAAATGTCGTATCTCATTTGAGTGGAGTTCTGATCTGAAGGAGGTTTTCAAATCTGGAAAACCAGCTTTTGGCCACTTTGGGGTGGTTAAATCTGTCTGATTCGACCACAGACTCTGTACTGGACATGAGAAATCTTTCTTACTTAAGAGCTTGTCTAAACTGATAACATCTCCAGGAAATTTTGAATCAGTCTTCTAATAAAAATTTCGCTGTCCTTTTATATTAAAAATAAGTTCCTCAGAACTCCCTTTATCCTGATTTCTTGCTGCTTTTTAAGTTTTACTGCACTCTACCAATGAGGCACTGTTACACGGAGAGCACCTCTAATTTTAGAGGCCCTCATCTGTGTTTGTTAGCCTATTCCTGATAAAGAGCTTGGGGGAAAGCAACAAAGTTGTTATGAATACAAACAAATGTAATTGCACAAAAAAAAAATTAAATCATACAGTGTGGTATCTGAGTAAAGAACAATTAAGTGGTGGGAAGCAGTGAATCTGATCTTAGAAGTACCTACAAAATACAAGCTTTGAGGAGGAAAGAATTATTTACAGGTACAAAGTATAAGGGAGAGTGAGGTAACGAAACCAAGGAAAGCTTGTTTCAAGTGTCAGCCCAGCTTCTGACAGTGAGATGTGTTGGTGTATGATGTGGTCTCCCTGGGCAAGTGGCAGTGGTTCAGTGCTTGGTGTGTTTAATGCTGCACCAGACAAGAGATCCCAATCCGAATAATAAGGAACAATCCCATGGCAACAAGATGAACTAGAAAACTCAAGTGTTTGCTACCCATCTCAAGATCCCATGATATCACTCCACATATCTCTAGCCCAAGAAAATAGATGTTTTCCTGTATTTCTGCCAAGTTAAGAGTTGTGACTGTGTCATCTATAGTAACCATGTCTTGGCTGAGCTGAAAGGAGAAGTGAGGATTCCAGCAAGCTTAATTCTGTTATTACAGTATTAACACCCCAGTTATTTTCCTTAAAAATATTTTTGAAATTCTGTCTTGAAAAAAAAGGGTCAAGATGAAGGAGGCCTGCATATCTGCTTGCCTCTTAGGGCTGAAAAAAATGGGTAAGCTCTAAGAAAAAAATTAAAAACCAAGCTGTGTTGTGCCTGATGGCTAATGCAGCTGGAGCCTGGGGACATGTCATCTGTCTGAAGCTCAGCAGAACTTGCATTTTTAAAGTAGCAAAACCAAAACAAAACAAAAGCTAAACAATAGTTAGATTCCCCACTAAATAGCAGAAACTTCAAAAAATTACTCTTTTTTTTTTTTTTTAAGAAAGAAATTAGAGCTAAGCTAGAAAACTCCAGAACTGTATGTTACATTACTTAAACTTCAGGGTGAACACTTACATGGTTTTGTCAAGGGAATGTTTGACTTACCAGTAGACAAAATAAATGTTTTATACTTACATGGGTTTTTGAGTCAGTTATTGCTGTGAAGATGGTGCTGAGCATCATCTCGTCAGAGCTGGAGTCTCACATTCCCAGCTCTGAGGTGGTACATTGCAGCTGAACTTAGAGGTCCAGAGTTGGGAGCAGCTGTGTATATTTGCTGTGGTATCCAAAATACATCTGTAAGGAAATGGAGAACAACAAAGTGTAGCAGCCTGTCAATCTTCTGGATGTCTGAATAAGTGATTTCTCAAGAAATTGCTAAGGAGAACCTTCAGCTTTTGGGTTTCTTCCCTGCTGAAAGAGTGCTTTTTTTTTGGTGGTACGGCTGGCTGGTGACATGTAAGAAACTCGTATGAGAAACAAGGGCACGTTGAGTTTACAGTGTGGCCAGGGTATGAACCCTGAGCTTGAATCCTCCTTTCTGTGGCTGGTTACTGGTCTAGTGGCTGGGAGTTTGCTGAAGCTGGAGGTCAGTGGTAAGTGGCTCTAAATGCCCGAGAGTGGTGCCATGTGGCTCCCCTTATAGCTGGAGTCTGACAGTTACAGGCAGCCCTGATCCTTCCCCCGGGGCTATTGCAGAGCTGCTGTGACCCTGGCATTGTCCTGCTGTGGAAAGCTGCAGGATCTGTTGCTTGGTGCAGTGGTCAGGCAGCAGCAGTGACAGTCAGAGTCCTGTGTCTCTGCTGTGACCTACAGCCACCTCTTCTGCCCCTGCTCCCTGCAGCTCCTCTCCGCTGCCCTGCTCCGAGTCCTCTTATGCCTCCTGGCTCACTGCCCGGCCCTCTCTAGCCCTTCCAGTCACCTAATGACATCTACAGAAGACATGAAAAATCTTCGGCAGGAGTTCTATTACTCCTCTCCCTGCCAGCCAACAGCAGGTCTCAACAGATGTGAGACCTCAGGACAGTTCAAATGGACCAGGTTATGCCTTTCCCACCTGGGGCAGGGGGGAGTTCTGTTGTCTCTCTTGAAGTGAGCATCTCCAGCTCCTTTCAAGGTAGGCATGAACTGAGGGAGGTTTGATGGAGCTCGGATTTGAAGTCAGGAGCTTGCTGGTCCCAGCCTGCTTCTATGCCAATTAGAGAAGGCTGCCATTCTCATGACTGGTGCATAATTTCGGGCAAGGGCATTTGAATCAGCACAGTATTTCACTGAATGTAAATGCTCTGACTTAACCTTATTTTAACCTTTGCATGACTGTAGAAGGCTGTTGGTTTGAAGAGATCCCAGGGGGGTGTTAAAACTGTCCATGTGGGAGAGTTCATTTTATAAATATAAACTGTGCAGGCAGTTTGCTCAGAAACAATGTAAATTATTTAGCAATAAATGGTACTTGTGATTTTAGGAAAGTGCTGCAGATTGATAAGCTGACATTGGAAAGGTCAACAGCCATAACTTAATTGCCTAAGGGCCCCCACTAATGATCTCTCAGGTGTTGCCCTGTGCTGTGGTACGTGCACTGGCAGGAGCACCCCTCCCGGAGCGGGGCTGGGGGGTGGCAGGAGCAGCATCTTTCAGGGGCAGATATGCTGATGTTAGAGCGAGTGTTGCCAGGTTCAGTTTTCAAACCTGGCCACCCAACAGCCCTCAAGTTGCCACCTGAATCTAAAAGACCACAAGTCCAGGCTGTAAAGAAAACTCATTTGGAAATACTGTTTGCCTTTTCTTTTTTTACTTCCTATTTTACCTTTTCTCCTGGTACTCCCTGAGTTGATGCTAGAATCCTGATTTAGTCTCGGACTAGTAATTTCACACCTGCTCTTGTCTCACTGGCCTTGTGTTAGGTTTGGACTAAAAATGTCAGTTATAGACACAATTATTTGCATTGCTGAAGAGACTTGCATGGCTCTTTAACTCTCCCATGTGTACAATTCTTTTAATTAAATCTGCGTTTTGGTTTCACCTTCCCAGGGCTCTGGCTGGTGGTGCTGGTTTGAGAGTGATGGAACTCCATTTTTCCAGAATTGTGAAGGGGCTTCTGCAAACTTATGGAGAGTTATGTCTCTCCATGTTAAGCTATCAGTTTTGTGAGGTGATCATTAGGGAGGTGATAGGCTTTTTTGGAGGCTGTACAACTCAGTAGTTTTAGAAGTCGTGACTTGGCTGTTTCTGCACTGCTGACTCACAAATTTGGGTTTTGCTGAGTGGTAAGTTCTGATTTTGCCATGTTGTGACCTACAAAATCAGAGTTGTGCGGTCACAACTTGCTGAGAGCTGGAGATACTTGAGGTGCTTGGACTCCTGAGAGACACTGATCCAGTTTTTCTCTTTAAATTCTTAAACTTGCTTCCCAAACAGGCCTCAGCTTCATTGTTATGTTAACAAAAAATACACGGAACCACATATTCTTTCTTTTAAATAGGTGGGTAACTATCCTAAACCTTCTAAGGGAAGTAGTTCTCCATGGAAATGCTTCTGTCCTTATCTGCTAATGGGACAGGAAATAACTGTATAGATTTCAAGGCATGTTGGATTTAGCTTCATAGGAAGCTTCTGTATTTTATATATGTCTAGTCTGACCTGTTGTGGGTAGCAACCTCAATATCAGACCACTTACTATTCACACGGGATGGTACCGGCCAGGCCTGACAAGCCACAGATACTGCAAGCAGATCTTTACCATTGGTCCAGACTTTCCCTTGAAAAAATCCATTTTAAGAGCACAGGTGAATGACAAGCACCGAAGGCTAAAGAACACTGAGGTGTGCAAATGGTCCTGATGTCAGCCAAATGAAATGGATCATCCAGTTATTTTCAGTTACAATTCCCATCCTTTCCTTAGTGTTTTCCTGTGCTGATGTGTGTGCTGGTAATGGAGCCAGCTCTGGCTTTATGATCTCCCTTGCTGCAACATGCTGTGCTTAATTACTTTACCTCCATAACAAACAGACATTCTGAACAATTAGACAATAATATGGAAGGAGGATAGGAAAAGAGCTCAAGATACTTTCATTTTAATTATGCTGATAGTGCACCCCATGGTTTTGAATCAATGCTGGAATAATGTTCTTCTGATAGTCTTCAATAACTTTAAACAAGAGCTAATAAATTTGTATTTTTATGTGAAGTTTAGAAGGAAAAATCCCTTATTGTTGGTTTTATTTTCAATTGAAAATCACAACTCCCATGATTTGTACATTTGTGTCCTGATTGGATGTCCACCCCCACTGAACAAATCACTTAAACACCTTAATTACGATACTGGAAGGGATTACACTTCAAGCATATATTTAGTACTTTCCTGAGTTGCTCCCTTGTTGCAAAAACAGCCTTCTTGCATTTTAGAAACTGGTGAAATATGAAGAAATATATTTAGGGCTTTTTTCCCTATACTCAATCCCAGATTTCTATGCATAATTTTTTTTTTTTTAAGCTAATAAGCTGACAGTAAGCAGAGTAGACTCTTTGCAAGTAGGCAGGAAGACTGATGACATAAAAGGAATGCCCAGCTGCTTTGTTCTTTAAAATTAAATAAACCTAATTTTGGAAGTGCTGCCTCTGAGCCTTGCTGACACTAACACACAATTTTGCTGTATTGTGCTACACAGCCACAGGTGCATATTTAGCTCCATAAGTCTTCTTCATCAATGTCACAATAATAAAACAAGCAGCATGAAAATAGACAGTTTTCCAAGATGATACGGGAAGCAAACAGTTTAATCCCTTTATTAGTACAGTTTACGTGGAATTAGCATAATTTTTAAACTATTATTTTTGACAGCTCTACTACTATAAAAAAAATCTAAGGCACATGCAAAGCCTCTGTGAGCCGCTCCTGTAGTCTTAAAATAAATAAATAAAGCAATCAAAATTTAAATAGGGCATTTTAAAGCTCAGAGGATGTGACAAGTAATCTGTTTCCATCACTGGGAAATGTTTAGGGTATTTCAGGAGATACTTGGGCGTACCATGCTTAGTTCTTGCAAACTCAGTAAAGGTCATGCCAGGATACTGCTGAATCTTAAAATCCCAGTTTTGCAGGAAAGTGTCTGGAAGTTTACCACAGAATCATAGATTTCTCGTGTTTGACTGGGTCCTGGTGTTTGACTGTCCAAATTCAACTTTGCAAGACTCAGTACCTCTTCTCTTAGAGCATAAAACTGAGGGCAGAAATTGTTTTCAAAAGCTTTAGTTCACGATGAGCATTCCCAGGAGTATTTGGTTCAGTAAGGGTTTTTGTACTGGTAATTCTGGTTCTGAAAGCTCCAATTTAAATTTGCACGGCAGCATAGAAATGAAAGGGCTGAATAAGCTCCCAGTGCCCACAGGATGGCAATGTGTTTGGCCAGGTTTGTGCTCACATGCAGCATCCCCACCAAGCCCTTTGGCTGTATCTGCTGGCTGGTTGCACAGGTGTGGTCATGGTCCATATGAGCAATATATCATCTTGCTTAAGGAGCCAAAAAAATTACTTTCTGTGGGTTCAAATTATTCCAAACTGGTTATGACTTTGAAAGCAGAAATTCTTTGCTCGTTGGGTGATTAGTACTTTGAAATTCCTGTCTTTATCTGCTTTTCTTAATAAAGTCTGATACCCGTTAAAATAAGGCAATTCTCTAGAATGCACAGGTTTTTACATTTTATTTAGAAAAAGAGCTTTGGCAGAGGACTTATGAAAAGCAATGAATTTTGGAGTGTATGCATAAGCTTGTGCAGAACGCACACTCATTTAAAGATTTTTAGAAAGCAGGTGAATGATAGGTACCAGGCTTTGAAAAAGGGATCTCATGCAAACATTTCACATTTGCTATCAAATAAAGAAGGCTCCAAAGTTATTACTCATTGCTGAAAATTTGGCTGTGTGTGCTGAAGCACTAGCTCAGGCTAAACAAACATGATTGTTTTAATTGTTACTCAACGTTGTGGTGTGACCTGTCTTGTCCAAAACTGACTGTAACACTTCTGCTTAGATGGATATAGCTTGTCAAATGGTTTTATAAATATTAATGTATTTTGCTAACCTCTGTCTACATATATACAAATATTAATATATTTTGCTAACCTTGGTGTATAGCTGAGCATAGATCCCAGATATTCAGGTGGTGGTGTTCTTGCTATAATCTCTAGACTGGATTCTTCTCAATAATTCCCTTTGCCCATAGGGACTCTTGAGCAAAAGTTTTGGAAGTAAAACCAGAGATCTGCTTGATTTACTGTGATCAGGTAGACAAGTGCCTCTACTTTCCAGACTGAAAGCTGTTTTCTGCTAAGCAGCAAATGTAGCTGTCAGTGGGGAAAATTATTTGATATCGCCGGAGTTTCTCAACCACAGCATAAATGAAGTGCTTCCTGTAATATGGAGCATTTATGGATAATATTTGTAGAGTAATTGCCATGCAATCACTGCTCCACTGCCAAACATTTCAGTCAGTTGTTATGAATCTTGCAGTAAAAATCCTATTTGGGACGGTGTGATAAAAACATCACAAACGTTTGGGAAAATGATGTGAGGTCAGTTGGTTTGATTTGACTTGATGTGGGCGTTCGATATGCTGCACTGCCTCATGCTGAGAGCATTTTAATTTCAAATCTGAAAAGTGGGAAGCCTCTCAGGTAAAAACTTTGTGGGAAACTGGAATGTGATTACTAGTATTCATGGTATCTAGAAAGAAACAAGAGCCTGTTGTCCCCTGGGTGACTCCATGATGTGTTGTGCTTTTTCAGAAACGGAACAAGACGTTCAGGTCCAGAATAGCAGTAATTTTTTATCATCGTTGTTTTGATAGGCATTCCTATCCTTGAAGGATGCAGCCTTTTCATCTGTGGAAATTAGGTACCTTATGGCAAATCCAGCTGAACTTTTCTTTGAATTTTTCATCTCACAACAGAAAAATCTTGTCTCTAATCTACATCCAGTGTCTAGTGTCTTTCATTTTTCTTGTCTAACTTTGAAGAGTGATTGATTGTATTCAATTTTAGTTCTGAGAGTTCATTGCTTTCTTTGGCCTAACGATAAATATTTACTCTTTGCTATGGAAGATCAGTGATCCTTCCCTGAAGAATACCCCTTCATCATAATTTTTAGCATCCGTAATCTAACATTTTTGACATCTTTCATTTGAAAGCAGTGAGAAAAGGGATCTATTGTTAGCATCTTGTATGACTTTGGAAAGTTGAGGCAGGGTGTGGTTTCCCTGCTGTTTTGCAAGCCGCGCACTTTCCCGAGTGTCTTGTGCTGAGTCACCAAAAGCAGGAGCTCATCATGTAGCTTTTGCTGTCTACATTACCAAGCTACATGATAGCCAATGTTTTACTCCCTCAAATGAGCTGTCAAAGTAGTGAGTTGATTGTTTCTCATTAAGGTTCTGCAAAATGCTCAGCTGTGTTCAGAGGAATTTGCTGTGAGTTGGTTGCAACTTTCCCTGACCTTTAATTCAATTTATTTGTTTTTCTTCTACCAAGCTTCTCCAAGTCAGAAATAGAAATATTCTTACTGGACTGATTAACCCGAGGAAGTGTCTCACTTAAACAAGGTGTAGGTTAGGTGAGGGACTTCTTTGGCAGAAGGAATTCAGTGGAGATAAAGCAGCCATGTGGCAAAGTTTGGCTGGTGTGAAGGGATCCAATTTCCATGGCAAGTTGCTTCCTTTGCCACATTATCACATTCAGTGGCTACCACTGAGGTCTGCGCAGAGTGGCCAAGGCTGAAGTGGTCAAGAAGGGCTGATCTTCCATCTAGAGGAGGGGACCTGGCAGAGGAGGAAGGCTGAGGCTGGCTGCCTTGGCCTGCAAGAGCACTCCTGAATGGTGGTGGGAACTTTTTCTGAGAGGAACAAAACCTGGATTCTGCCATTTCCATTCAAGTTTCTTCTTGTGGAACTGAATTTTCTGTTTGCTCCTTTAACTTCTTTGGTCCTTTTGCAAAGATTTTAGCATGTCCAAAGAAGGTATTGCTTTGGGGATGCTGTGGCTCTACCTCTGATCATGTGATGTGCAAGTATTCTGTGTGAAGCGTTTTGGGCTTAGTCATTTCAGACCTGCCAGTGTCTGCAAATCTTGAGGCTCAGCTTTGAATACTCAGTCATCCAATCTCCTGGACTGCCTACACATTTGCCAAAGTGTTCTCTGAGAGTTGATGTTTTGTTCCACTGAGGCTTTGGGTGTTTGGTGTTTGTTTGTGAGGTTTTGTTTTGTTTTTTTCTTCTTCCCAATTATTCTCTTCCCAATTATTCACTTTGTGTGCCTGACAAATTTCCAGGGGGTCCAAGAAAATGGAAATGTTCCTCTTGCTAATATTTTCTTCATAAATGTTATTTCAAAAACCTTATAATGCAGTGTACAACCTAGCCCAGGAATTAGAAAGACCAATTTTTGTATTTGTGGTGATAGCTCTGTTGTAAGCTGGTGTTGTTCCTGTAACCGTGGTAGAATTCCGGTGGGGATTTGTGCATTGCATTTAGGGGGACTGGTTGATTCTTCCCTTCACTGATCTGCTTTTCTTATCAATATTTGCCACGCTCCAGCAATGTTATATTTGCTCTTTCTTCAGAACACCAACGTCTGGTCTGAGATTTCTGTATTTTATGCTCCAATGAGGTAAGGAATGGATTTCTTCTTGTATAGCATGGATCTATACAAATATCCTCTCCCTGCCACCTGGAGGAATCTAATAGCTTAAGCACTTCATTAGCAGAGTACCACTGTTGCTGCTGTTTCCTGCTGGCAGAAGGTGAGCTAGAAGAAATATTAAGCATTTGTTTCACTCTTTGCTTTTGGTGTATTCACAGAAACAAGCCTATATTCAACTTTTTCCAGTACTGTGCTGGAAATGTTGGCATTTTTAATTAAAACAAAAGTGTATTTTTCATTCAGTGGTTGCAGAACTTGGTGAGATAAAGTGTGTAACATGAACTTGCAGAAATCAATTCTGTGGTTGAAGAAGAATCAATGACCCTAAACAGAACTAAAAATAAGAGTAGCTCTCTTTGAAGTGTTTGCACTGTCGCTCTAGACTAGCTATGAATACAGGGCAGTTTGGATACTGTTTGCTCATACCACCACATGATCCTGAGAGTAGCTGCCTTTCATATACATGCAAGGATTCCTGTAATTTCAGGTAAAATTAAAGGCTTTGTAGCTCAGTTGGCAAAAATTATCTTTAAAAATATAATATACCATAGCTGATTAGCTCTGGAGCACAAGATACTAGAGTCAAGATGTGAGATCCTTTGGAAACAAATTAGCTTAAAGTTTATTGAAAATTATTGATTTTCATGGTCAGAGGTTAATGAGGTTTGTCTTTCATTTAGCTTTCCAGCTCTTGGGAGAATAATGAAGTTGCCTGAAGATACAGACCATTCAATTAAAATCAACAGATGAGTCAAACATATTAGAGTTGATTTTTGGTACTCTATCCATTTTTTTTGTGCATTTCAGTATCTTGGGCTTTTGAAGAAGTGTGTGAGGGGATGGTTTTTGAAACACATGACATGTATCAGTTTGTCTTCTGTATATGTGAGATTCTGATATGTTACTGATAGGAATCTACCCTGAAGACAAAATTATGACTGCTAGACTGAGAGACCAAGATAAATGTGCTAGGGAGAGGGGATATACAAGAGAATAGGGCAGAGAGAAAGTATCAGAAAATGGCTCATTTTCAGTTCTGCACTTAAAAACTTCATTAATAGTTTCTCTGGTATATGTAGCTAAAACATGCCTTCTACCCATTTGTGTTTAATTTCTGGTATTGTACGAATACATACAAAAAATCAAGAGTGCCTTGAGCAACAAGGTGCCTGAGGGCTGCAACACTGTTGCCCGCCTCTTCTTCCTGACGAGCCTCTGCATCTCATTCCAGCAGCAAGATGCCTCTTTCTCCACAAAATTTGAAGGAGCTTAATACCTATGAGATTTCAGCACCTCTGCCAGACTTGGGAGAAATGGCACAAAATGCTCCTTGTAAGAGAAGATGGTAGTTTTCTGTCACTTTGCTTTGATCTGTGCTGCTCCAGCAGAAACAACTCATGTAAGAGCAGCTCCAGAGGTTGGAGACCACCAGAGTAGGACTCCAGGGGAAGCCTGATGGCTCAGCATGGTGTGTCATGCATTACAGCTGCTTCTGCTCAGGGGAGCTGCTTTACACAGACCCAGAAGTAACTTCTATCCAAAAAGCTTCCCTCACTGCTTTCTTACCTTGGCATCAATTGAGACTGAATTTGCTGAAGACAGTGGAGCTGCTGCTCCCATAAAGGAGAAGTAGCTGAAAGTAAACCCTGATGTTTTCTTCCCTTTATATCTCCTCTTGTGTAGCCTCCACACCATTTCGGGACAAAATGAGGAGAAAATGAAGACAAAAGGAAATGTCTTTTGGTGTATTTTTGTCCTGTCAATATCATTCATTTCTCAAAGAAGGGAAGCATACAGTTCAGTTGCCATTCTTGTCTATTCCAGCTGGACTAGACAAGGGACTCCAGCCAACATAAGCAGTTGGCATGTCCTTGTCAAGTTTCAAAGCTGCAGGCTTTCCTAGATGTTCTCTTCAGTACAAGAAGAAATGCACTGGGGCTCTGAGTTTGCAGTGGTCTGTGTACAAGGATGTCCTGTCCAGGCAGAGTTCATAGCAACACCAGGATTTAAGTTGTCATGATGGCTGCAGGAAGGCAAAATGATGAACCATTGCAGCAAAGTTTTGCTGCTTGTTCTTAGTCAAACAGAAATAAATCCATCTAGGGACCTGGTTACAATCCACACTAGAAAGGCTGAGATTCTCAGTGCTGTCTTCACCTTGGTATTTGCTCATAAGACTTACCCTCAGGAATCCTGGACCCTGAGACCAGTGTGAAAGTCAGGAGCAAGGAAGACTTATCCTTGCTGAAGGAAGATAAAGTTAGGGTGCATTTAAGCAAATGGTGGCTGGGAGTAGTCAGTATGGATTTACAAATGGGAAACCAGGTCTAGCCAACCTGGTAGCTTTCTATGATGAAATTCCAACTCACTGACGTTGTTTATCCAGATCTTAACAAGGCTTTTAACTCTGTCTCCCCTGACATCCTAACTGATAAACTGACAAAGTGTGGACAGTGAGGTGGATGGAAAACTGGCTGAACTGCCCAGCTCCAACAGTTGTGATCAGCAGCACAAAGTCCAGCTGCAGGCCAGTTGCTAGCTAGGCACCCCAGGGGCAGACACTGGGGCCAGTACTCCTTAACGTCTTCATTACTGATCTGGATGGGGGGACAGAGGGCACCCTCAGCAAGTTTATAGATGGTACAAAAGAGGAGTGGTTGGTAGGGGGGTGTGTGTGTCTCTATAAAATATCACTTTCTGCTGGATTTCTTTTGTTTATTTCTTTCTAACATTTTGAAAGTGAAGAA
Organism: Merops nubicus; assembly: GCF_000691845.1. Classification (NCBI taxonomy): domain Eukaryota; kingdom Metazoa; phylum Chordata; class Aves; order Coraciiformes; family Meropidae; genus Merops; species Merops nubicus. The sequence goes on along the minus strand of NW_008633307.1, from coordinate 86,592 downwards.
GGTAATTTTCTACCCCAAGTGTGCCTGACTTCATTCTGCCAAGCTATGGTGGCATGTAATTGTTATCCTCCTGCCTATGAACTGAGATCTCTCCAAAAGAATTGATTTGCTAAGTAGTTGAGAAAAAAGAAAATGGAGAAATTTAACCTTAGTAGGTTAAATTAGTTACTGTATGGTAATTAGTCACAGGCACAGAGCAGAGCTACTGATGTAAAGGTGCTCAAAGGTGGGTCCCAATAAAACCTCAGTAGCTGCTCAGTGCCCCACTGGCATTCTGGCTGACCAAAACACAGAACAACATACTCCTGGGTGAATTTAGAGAGGCAAACATTTTGATAAAGAAATTTAATGAGAGCCTGTGGGGCTTAGTAAATGGGGTTGGTGGTGGTGCGAAGGGATCATTGAATATGTTGATCCCTAAGGAACTCTCTCTGTCTCTCCCTGTTGGTTTTGTTTTGTTGTTTTGTGGGGTTTTTTTGGTTTTTTTCCTTATGCCTTTCACTTGCATAATGGGGCCAAACCACTCTCAAGTTTGGTTTAATGAATCCCAGAGCTCTGCTGTTCTAAAAGGCAAATGTGGGTGGGAAGGCTTGATCTCACCATGGTGTATGCCTGAGGTGAGACCTCCACCCTGTTGCATACTGTAAGCAAGCGGCAGCATCAGACAGAGTAAATGGGTGGTAATGACTGTGTACAGTAACTGTTCCAAGTGATGATCTGAGACTTTGCACGGAGGTCTGGGCACTGTGCTCGATACTGCTTGATTGGGAGCACTATTCAGCCCAGCAAGGCGGTTCTGAGGGCCAGCTCAGACAACAGATGTTTCTGCAGCATTTTTGGCCTTTTCCACAAAGGGGTAGTGAAGGTGCCAAATGACTGAAACCTGTTTTTTTTTCCAACCTGGTTTTTGTCCTCTCTGTGAGCATTGACAGCAGAGAGGATTGTTTCCTCTGAAATTAAGTTGATTTCTTCACAAAAGGCTGCAAAACCTAAAAAATATCACAAGATCTTTAGGACTTAAAGCTCCATCACTGTGGGGTTGAAGCTGTCAGATAACCAACAAGGAAGCTCTTAGCCCAAATCAGACTGAAGTGGTTGGTGTTTTGCCTTTTTCTTTTCAGGCTGATGACCTATACCACATGGGCCAAATTTGTGTTTGACATAAGATCTCTAAAGCTTATAGTCATGAAGGAAGTTTTTGGACCGTGGGACAAAACGGGTTCATGTCAGGGATGTCCAGACCCACACAGGCAGCTGGGATGATGTCTGTTCTCAGTGCTGTATAACTGGCTGCTAATAAGAGATTGAGCAAGGCTGCTGCCTGCAACATGGAGGACTTTTATGAGAATCTACATCTGTTGCAAATTAGTTTTTGAAAGTGGTGTCTCTTTCAGTACTTGTGATTTAAATCAAACATTTCCTGTTATGGAGTGGGAGGTCTTTTATGTAAAGCAAAATATTTGTCATGTTTCAGGCTGAAATCTTCTTGGCTTCAAGGCTGGACGTGTCTTTCATCCTTCAGAGGTAGCCAGAATGGCTTGGAAACTCAGGCAGTAGGCAAAGACAGACAGGGTATTTAGCCACACATGTGAAGTCAATGTGAAGACCAAGCAAAAACACTGCTGAAAGTTGTTGAGCAGTGCATTGAGGACCTGGCTGCAGTCCCATTTTTACTGGCAGTGAAGGTGTTCTGCCATTCGCACCCTGTCCCACAGGGTTCATGAAACAATCACATTGTTGGGAGAGTTGATAATCTTTGTATAACTTGAAAGATTTGATACCGTTTGCTAAGGAAATTATTTTGAAAGGTTGCCCTATTGTGCTGAGCTTCAACAGCTCTGGCATGGTCCAAAAGATGGATTTCCATAGATGTCTCTCTTTCTCGACTAATTACGGGCTATAAGGAAACGGAATTTAATCAGTCTCTCAGAAGCACCAAAAGATGAGGCTCTTTTTCAATCTGACTTTATTTCTAGGGTGTCCGTGACAGCAGAACATTGTAGAAAAATCAGCATTCATGCTCTAGCCTTCAATGGTTACCCTGTGTGAATATCAGGAATGCTATTTCATCATCATGAAGATTAACCAAATGAAATAGAAAGGTCAAATACTAAAAACCAATTAAATGAACATTTCCATCTACTGAAAAAATCAATCAAGAATGAAATTTGGTTTTCCACTTCCAGTAACCTCAAACGTATTCAAAAGTACATCTCTGAAGAGCTGCAAAGATGAACTGCTCCTGTCCCACTTCTCCAACAAAACACATTCTGGTAGCAGTGGAGAAGTGATGGATTTATTTCAGAAGTGCCAAGCACCAGCACCTTCCACTCAATTCAAAACAGGCTTCTTTGATGTCTTTGAACTAGAGACAACAGGTAGGTTTCTACTTTCCACATTTTGCTGGCACATTTTGAGGCTCCAGTCTATGACATTGGCCATACTATGTGGCCCCAGGTCCTCTTCCCAGCAATGAAGAGAATAACAAGAGGATTTGCTTAGGAAAGGGATTTGAACAGCAGAGCATGTGTAGAACAATCCTTCTCCTCTCATCCTCTGCTGCCTAGGACCCAGGCTTGGTGTTTTTAGATCATTGTGTTTATTGGTCCTGCTAGACCTTTCCTGCATCATGGCTCATGCACCCCTTTGGAAACAATTTGTCCTGTTTAGCCTCGCCCACATACATTAATGATGGCTTAAGTTGTTGGGTTGTTTTGTGGTTTTTGTTTGTTTGTTTGTTTGTTTGTTTTTTCCTTAAACCTTTCCTGATAATTCTTGATATTTTACTAGCCATTTTGATTACTGTTGAGGATTGATCTGATTTTCACTGGGAACTAACCAAGGGCTCCAGCATCCATACACCAAATGGCAATAGCTAATGTAGAGCCTATTGATTTGCATAGATAGTTATTTTTTCCCAGTATGCAATGCCTTCTTCAACAAAACTGGACTTCATCTACCATTTTATCATCCAGTTCCTTAGTACTGCAAGTTCCTTATGCACTAGTTCACGGTCCACTTTAGATTTGATTATCCTGAATGATTTTGTATCACCTGCTAACTTTCTTTTCACAATTCATCTCTTTTTCCGGATCATTTAGGAATAGAAGTGTACATTTTCTAGTCCTTAACGATCCACCTTCAGAAACATTGATTTCTGCCACTGAAATTTGCCATTTGAAAAAGCATTACAGAATTCAATAAGATTTGCCAACTTTCACAGAATGCTCTTTGGACTGTTTCATGAAAAATACATATTTTCAGTAGCAAAAAAACCATAAAATACCACCACTTCTGAGCAACTGCACTATAATTTTATTTGGTCGAGAAGATCTGTATATGTGGAAGAGGTTGATGTTGAACGAGTTTAGTGATGAGCAGAAGTGACTGCATAAAAGTGTAGAGATACTTTCTTATTTCCTTTTTAAACTTTCCTCCCCCTGGTGGCAGGAAAATAGCCAAAAATTTAGAACCACAAAACTTTCCACCCATATGTTTATTTTCTTTAGGTTTGAGGGCCCTTTATACATTCACTTTGACAGGCTTTCTCTCTCAAAGCAGTGAAGCTTCTGTCCCTAGCTTAGCAGAAAGAAGCAATCCGGTTTCACTGGGCTATCCAGCTTTGCTTGAACATATCATCTAAATGCATAATTTTGAGCACAAGATACAAAGTTTCTGGCCAAAATAGTTAATTCCTTAGGGATAAAATTGTTTGGAGTTTCTTTTCCTGCACCAAAACCCATTGCTTCCAGGGAAGATGTGATCATTAGCCTTCTTTCTTGGTGTGCACTAGGACACAGATCTCTTTTCTGATGTCCAGGGACAAGAGACTACAGATTTCAGTCTCAAGGCCACCGAATCTGGGCTTAAAGCCCAAGCCCTTCATTACTTACTTATGTCTCCTATTAGATGTAATCATCCTGAACTGTAATTTACCTTCATTGTGGATAACAAAAGAGGAAAAGCAGGGTTAAAAGGCTCGTGGAACAGTCCTGAAAATCAGCGTGGAGACATCTGCAAAATAGCAAGTGTCCTTCTCTTGTGCTCCCTTTATTAACTCCTGTTTCTGTACCCTTATTCCAATGGGGCTTTCAGATTTGGCATGGTGCATGCTCTTCCTTGTTCCTGAGAATATAAAAAAGTACATTTTTTAAACTTTTGCCACAAGCCAACCCTGATAAGCTACAGGTCAGCTTCCCACATCGACAACCCTATAAAGAAAATCTGAGCTCTGGTGTCACTCAGCCAGCAATTGGGTGATGATCACAGTTAATGCCATCTCTCTTTCAAGCATGTCAAGGTCACTTGTGCAGAGTGCACCATAATAAACCCGACTCTGACAAGATTAAACAATGCTCAATCCCTATTACAAAAAAGAACAGTTCGATACGGACTCAGTTCATTCTGACAAGGTACCCAGGTCTTAAATTTATTTTTATAATTTACAGAATTAGTTCAAAGGACTGAATATATAAAAGTGGTATGTCAGCACTCCCTGGTTACTTAACAATCCACTATTGTGGTTTAAAATAGCCTATTTAAGTCTTCATCTTGCTGTTAGTCAAATAGATGAGCAATGTTAGCTATTACGCAAGTGTTACTGCCTTAAATAATCCAAACAATGCAGCAACTAGGCACAAACAATAACTTCACCTCTGCTGAAGCTAATTATTTTGGTGTCAGGTATTAAAAAATACCAGAATTCTAGAGTAACAGATACATGGTGACTGGGAAACAGGGACACTTTTATACCTTGCGTAATATAAAGGAGTATAAAAGTTAATAATCAAGTCACAGCTGCCTCACAGAGGTCAGTCACAGTTTTTGCACTGATAACAGTCAAGCTGGAATTTGACCCTGCAAGTTGAACACAGCAGTGGTGTTTTGTCATTAACACCTTGACTCTCTCAGCTGAGAATGAATCAATGCTGCATTAGTGCTTTCCAAACCTCAGAGCAGTTTTCAGTGGAGTCGCAGCCCCGGAGAAACAAGCGGCAGCCTCAATCGGATTACCTTACGCATGCAAGTCCAGCCACCAGAGCAGTGATTCCACCCTGGTGATTCTGCCTTGCCTCTAATCCTGTTTTCCATGCTGTAACTCAGCTAACTCTTCTGCAGCTATTTCTGATTTAATTCACTGTGCTTATTGCATCTTATTCCTCTGTCCCAAGCACGGCCAGAGTTATTGTTTCTTATGGAGCAGTCAGCAACGGGAGACAGAGAAGGAGGTTTTCTTATTTTCTATCTAGACACTCACAGGACACGTCCTCTAGTTCTTTGCTGGTTCAGCTGTAGAGCTCTCTGGTATCACAGCTCCGTGACCAAAGTCCAAACATTTCCCAAAGGAAGTGCCAGGGATGGTGACACTGCCATTGAACTTTGATAAGGCCCATTCAAAAAAGGCTGGCACTCGTGTTGCTGCAGCAAATGACATCCGTACAGGTGTGCCAGCCTGATGTGACACGTTTCTGGCTTCAAGACGAGGATATCAGCGCCATCTACTTAGCTGGAGTGTTTGGTGCAAAATCCTTTTAAGCAAAGGTGACATTTCTGGCACTAGTTGTGACAGCTGACCTTTCTTTAGATCATTGCACTCCTAATGGATCTCTTAACATAAGTGGCACTGACACATGACAGAAGTCCTCAGGCGTTCAGACGCTCTGCACAAGTCCATTAGATGTTACAGTCTGCTGGCAGCTCCGGGCGGATCCTGCAGTGGCTGCTGGGGACACAGTGCATTTCTGCAGGTGATGGCAAGAATATATCACCAAACTAGTAGTCTGCACGGTCGGGGGTGGCTGACAACTCTGTCAAGTGCTCTCAGCTGAAGAAATCTGCCTTTCTGGAATAGAAGGGACAACCATGCGAGAGAGAGACGAGGCTGGGACGGAGTTATTTTTCCTTTGTGTCTCAGAGATACAGTAAAATTTTCTGGGTATGCTGTTATGCTTTTCAGGCAGCCTCAGTAAGACACTGGTGTGAAAGGTCATGGTGCAGGGCTTGGGTTGCTATAGCTTAGTAAGCACATGGCAGGTGTGGGGCTGAATGAATGCTAATGCACAGGGACTATGCTTAGAGGATTGGCTTGGGCCATGACATTGGCTTGTGCTCCCTCCAGAGCCCATTTCTAGCATTATTTGTGTGAATGACAATTAAATGTGTTCTGCTGGTGAATTTTTGTTGTATTTCACCTCTTTTACCTGGCTGTACTGATGCAAATCTTGACGGTGCAATTCTCCCTTCTTGCAAAGGGACCTCCTGGGTCTGTCTTCTTTAGCTTCTCTGTGAAGATAACTTAGAAGAGTCTTTAGAGGTCCTCCTGTAGCATTTCTTGTTAAAAATGAGCCCTGAAAAAAACCCCTTAGCTTTCAGTCAGAGTAGCAAGCTGAACCAATGCAATGTGCAGCTAAAGCTGGAGAAGTGAAGGGTAGGAGCTGTGGCTGAGGGTGAGAAGGGAGAGAGACAAGGCAGCCTCTTCTGGTCATAATATAGATTGTAGATGAATCAACTGTGAAGTTCCACCTGGACTTCAAGGAATGATTGGGGAATTCTTGAAAAAACATGGGGCCCCTCCCTTGAAGTTCAGGGACTCTTCATGAAGTTCCTTTTAATGAAAAGAGGACAACAGTCTGGCGTATAGTATACACTGCTATCATCATAAATATGAGCAACTCCTTCCACCACATATGTATAGAAGGGCTTGTGCAAGTAAAATAAACTTCCTCATTTTCCAGAAAGGAAGATGAGTTAGAAACTTTACAGTGTCTTCAGGAGAGTTTATTTTTTGATTCTTCTAAACAGAAATTGACTGTATATTGCAAGAAATTGGTGCAATACCTGGCACGGTCAAGTAGAGTTCATAAGGTGAATGTGGTGATGCTTTCCAGAACAGTTTGAAAGCTATGTAGGTAGTTTGCTGTATGTTTCCACCCATTCTAATAAATCTAGATCAGGTACTACAAAATAATGCAGCTACCTGTCTACTCTTCAAGAGTCTAAAGGCATTAGTGCATTTCTCTGAATGAAATATGTTCACTTCATATCATGTTACAATGCATCACGTTGTAAAACAACGTGACAGGGTGTCAGGATGTGACAAACAACTGGTGCAGTGCATTAAGAAATTTAAATGAAAATTAGTTTAGACCATTTTTCCTCCCATCAGCTGGAAGAAAAAGAGCTCGATCTGACATTTGTAGATCTGTTGAGTACCAGAGAGGAGCTGCATGCTTTTATCCCTCTCCAGTTCCTAGGTGATCAGTCTTGGTGGGAAACCTTGGACATGCTTAATGGACTGTAATGACGGGTTCCCTTAAGAACAGTTTAAGTATGCAGTTTTGGGGCAAGGGACATGGTCAGTTATTATTAACCTGAACTGCTTTTTGAGGTGGATGTTGATGGTTCAAAAGAAAATATTTACTTATATGAACAGATTATTTTGTAGTCACGCTGAGTGCCCTGACATACTAAAGTGACATGGTTTCACAAGAGTTTCTAACTTTCAACTTCTCTTGCTTCATCTTCTGCTGGACTCTCTGGGTTAAAATTTATTCTTTATTATTTTGGGAGTAAACAGATTCAGTTCCTTAAAAATTATTTTGCTTTATTATGGTAAATAAAGAGCAGAATCTGACCTGTAAAATCATGTATTCTAGAAATTATAACCAGACAATCTTATTACAGACATGGACAATTCCTATTAATATTATGCTGCAATGAAAAATGATAATTTCTTAAATCTTGTGCCTTAGTTAAGAAAACTAGAATCTTAGTTAAGATTCAGAACTCATTCCTGTTTCTGAGTCCATGACTGCTTAGTTTCATTAATGAAGTGTTATGAAAAGCTTCAGGAAAGGCTTTAAAAAAGTCAAAGTTTTTTTGTGAAGTTGTCTCTCAAGACTTTGCTGACCCTTTGGAAGAATTTCAGGCTTGATTTTCCTTTATAGACTTTGTGCTGATATCCATTATGTGATTCTCATCTAGATACATTCTAATTCCATTTTTAATTGACTTTGAATTAAGTATCCATTTTTTCATTCAAAATCAGTCTCTTATCAAAAACTCCTTAGCCAGTCTAGATGGCACTTAATTTACCATTTCAGCAGTTTCCTGCAAGAGCGATGTTATGTAAAATGATTTCAAATGTTAATATTTTACAGGCTTGGGGGAAAGGAACTTTGAAAAGTAATTATTTGAGAAACAACTTATGAAACTTGTTTCAAAAGTTTCTGGAAGGAGACAGATAAACAGTGTGTTTGCACAAACCTTGTTTCATTAGGAAAATAAGCTGAAGATAGAAGGTCCCAAAATAGCTGGACATATGGTAAACTTCTGGTTTGGCATGGAAGAGTGTGGGAGCTGGAGAATATTTTTACGTCAAACATTTCAGCAGAGCCCAAGGCTGCACGATTTGTTTTTGTACACAGAATTGGGATATTTAACACGCTGTATGCAGAATTAAATCCTTATTTATTTATTTATTTATAATTAGTACTTGGACCTTTGAGAGGTATAACTTTAGCTGATGGTTTCCATCTCCCTCAAGCAAAGAGGAGAAAGGAGGTAGATATGATAAAGCATACTCTCCTCCTTATCATTAATTTAAATAAGATCGAGATCTGACAGAGAGTCCTGAACTTTCTCTCCATCTAGTAGGCAGTTTGTCCAATAAGCTCAATTCTGGGGAAATCTTTGAAGGAAAAAAAGGGGAGCTTTGCACAACTCTTACAATAGCAATTGGGAACTTCATCAGAGCTGGTGAAGGAGGCAGTAGTTGGAGGAGTTGGAATAGCAAGTCCTTCTCTCATGAATATGAAAAATCTCTGCTCTAACTGATGTGGCTGCCCCAGGAAAACTTGGAGAATTGAAACTGTAGTATTTCAGTGTGTTTTTCAGTAAGCAGTCTCACTTTTTGAGGACAAACATTTTACCTGCTCCTATAAGTGCAAATCTGAACTTGTTTGTTGAGCTTCTGATTGCAAATTTTTGGCAAGTTGCTGTGCAGGTATAGAATTGTGAGGGTAATTGAAAGGCTGAAGGTAGTGTTCATTCCTTTGGAAAATGCATTTGTTTGTGCACTCAGAAATTGCCATTTTCTACCTTTTAATATATTAGCCATAAAATAAATGTTCATTCAGGTAATATATTGCATCACATACTTTCTGGAGGTTGTAATAAGAGATTATTCTAGTCACTGTGTGGATTTTTTTGTTGGCTGGTGTATAGGAGGCAGTGCAGCAGATCTGGAATGGGACATGCTAGGGAAGGACCAGGGAATCCACAGCATGATTGCTTCTCTTTAGGGGACCCCATAGAAATGTCTTTTCCAGATCTGCAAGAATACATTGCAAATTAGGAGAGCAGTGGCAAAGGGAGGCAGCTGCCACCTGCTTGCCTCAGATGTCATATTCCTTTGCTTAGCAAAAATTAGGCAGTTATAGTTTCATGGGCTGTACATGATGAAAGTCATTGAACTGTTTTCACATTCCACCTTTCCTCGCAAGACAGTCAAGTTTCTGAGGCACATTTACTTCTCACTCTGGATTCTCTCCTAGTACTGCTACTGAACCAAAGAAGTAATCTCTGCAAGGACAAATATCCCTATGATCTAGGGGCTGGGAGGTTGCACACTCCGAGACATTTTTTGAAGAAAATTCAGTTAGAAACACCCTTGCAAATATTCAGGTGATATTTGGGATAGATTTGGCATGATTTGGTTGCAACTTTGTAAAGGTTCTCCTTTTTTCTCTTTGTCATTGTGAGTGCTATCATGCGGAGTAGTTCAGTCCCAGTTGAAGACAGTCCCTAAATGTCAAACTTGAAAAGACACAGTTCTTTAATTAGCAGGGCCATTTTATTCCATGGATGCTCCTTAAAATCTTCCCTAGACCCTATAATTTCTGCTCTGATAGATTGAGATTTTTTTTTATGTTCACTTCTAAATGTCTTTGTTTCTTTTGTAATGGATTAAATGAAGTTTTAACAAGGCTTATGGTGAGATTCCTCATCATTAAAATAACAAATGGTTGAAAAGCTGCCTTCTGTCTTGCAGAAATCTAACAGCATTAGCGGACCATAATCCAGCTGGTAACTGATTGCTGAACAACTGCAAAACCTTTCATACTTTGAGATGCTATCAGTACATAAAACATGTTTTCATGAAGTTTATTGAGCAGCTTATTAGCGGAGGTTAAGGCAATGGAGCTTCACAAATTCCATTTAGCATTCAAAAATATTTTATCTGAGAGCTTCAGATATTTCAATTGGATTTTAATTGGGTTTCTTTTATCTATTCTGGATACATCAAGGTAATATTTCCTTAAAGATATGCAACATTTTCTGGTTCTAGCTTGGTGGTTTTTTACTTCTAACGAGATCTGAGAAACTAAAGATATTTGTAGCTTCCAAAGGTGGATCATTTTGTTTTGTTGATATTTTAAGGTTCTTGTTTCATCTGAAGGATTCTCTCATCTCTCCCTGAAACTTCTGCAAAGCACTGAAATGTTGCCAACACTGTCCCAGTTACTCTGTCCTCATTTTACCACTTTCCATAAAATCCTCCCCAGTGGGTGTGCTCCATCCTAGCTAACTTGCCCAGAACACATCCCTCCCAGCTGGAGGTCTTGTTCTCCATTGCACTGCAGATCTTTGGTGCCATTCCTGTAATGTGAAGCTGACACATTGCTAGGATTTCCTCAGGCCAAGGGTAAGCACTGGGTGGCATGGGGCTGCATGCTCCCCTCCTTCCCAGGTACAGAAAAAACAAAGGACACGGTTGTAGGAAAAGCACACGTGCATCCTCCAGCAGTTTCTTTCTGCCCTTACAGGTTCTTGGGCTTATGAGCACCCAAGCACAAACTGAAGTTGTCCTGAGGCTATACTTGTTCAAATCACAGATGAGCAAGGAAAAGTGCTTCAACCCTCTGCATCTATTTGAGGAACAAGGCTGGAACAGAGTGCTGGGAAACATGACCTTTGTTATCTATCTCTATTTTTGACAGCCAGACCCCTCTATCAGGCAACTGGCTGGAAGCAATCAGTTGCAGCTCCTGCTTGGTCCATCTGTCTGTCTCGATCCCTTGACTGTGAAAACCTCAGTCTTTGGATGCCCTTTGTAATACGTCCTATTTGACACAAATCAAATCCCTTCTTCTTGCTACCATTATGGTCTCATCCAAATTTCTTTCCAGAGAGTGCCAGCCTGTTCTCTAGTTTAATCTGGTGATCAAGCCTTTTCTAGTGTGTTAGCAACAGCATAAAGCATTTCTTGACACTTCTCATGCCTTCTGGACACCGAGTGCTTGACAGTGAGTTTTATGGATTGTTGGCAATGCAAGTTATGAGTGCTCAGTTCACAGCTGAAGAATGGCACCACACAATTTCTTCCTGGAATTGCAATTTTCCTGCGTTTTCTTTACTACTGATAAGTAAGTTGGCTCCTGCTTACATGCTCTGCACACCAAAGGAAAACTAATGAAGGAGAATTTTGTGAGTGTTTTTAATGTTGCCAGCATATCAGGCCATAGCATTCACCTGACTGGATCAAATACAGTCTTCTCTATACAGGAATTTCAAGATCCCTGTTAATCTTTTATCTTTTTTATTTGTGCATCCTGGATACACATAGAGAAACACCCTGTTACCCCAAGGCTTTTACATTAAACGTGTATGCATGACTTTCCCTTCTCCTCCCCTCCCAGGACTGCAAAACCCCCTCTTGGGTGGACTGTCAGGCTACTGGGGCTGTGTAGGGTTTCCCCAGTTCTCTTTTGTTAGCTTCATTGTGCTCCAACTACAGCTTCTGTGGTCAGTGATTGATCCTTACTGCAGAAGGAGGTCTGGTGTCAGAACTCAGTCTAAGGAATTGGGAAATCTTAGTGGAATTAAACACCATTTATACCCTTCCTTAAATGTGAAGTGACTGTGTGTTACAGCTCTGTAAATTTCTGTCACAAATGCCCTTAAATTTTTAAAATTATTCTTAATTTCTTAGATAAGCAGCAAACTGTACAGATGATTAAAAACATTTTCACTGCATCATGGCTAGCAGATCCAGTCACATAAATGTTGAGGAATTTTAACCATCCAGGGTTTACATTTGAAACTATTCCATTAATTTGATGTTAGAGACTATGAATGTCATATTAAATTTTAATTGAAAGACTGCTTGAAAACCTATAACCATTAAATATTAGCCTAGACTTGACTTTCAGATACGACAATATCACAAAACTATAAAAAAAAAAAAAAAAAGAGGTTTTGTTTTTCTCTAGAGGTGCTTTGAGAGAGCTCCATGTAAGTGAGCTCCAAGGTCGGTGCAGTGCTGTTTTGGAATGCCTTTAAAAACATGACTGGCAAGAGATCTTCCAAAATTAAAAGACTCTGCACAGATAAAATATGACAGCCCTGTCTACTGTGATTACTTCAGTTCTGCAGGGTCGTCAGTCATTCCCAGTCATTCCCTTTGACTTTCGGAGTCTCGTTCTCTGTGCTTCCTTCCCACTGCCTGCCGACCCTTGGGCGATCCTGGGAGAAGAGTCTCATTCAACTCCTTGGTCTTACCTCTTTTCCCTTTTATTTCTCTCTCTGCCTTCCTATCTCCCCCAGATAACAGATTTTACTTTTACCTGCCTTCACCCACTAAGTCTTGAAATGCAGAGATGCTCAGCCAAAAGGGATAAGGTATCAGAGAGAAGGATTTTCATCTCTGCACTTCTGCTCGTGAAAGGATATGTAAGCAGCACCACACCGGGAGAGGAAATTCCTTGTAGGTATTTTTATTTATATATTTATTTGTTTGTGTATGCTAAGGCAGATCACAGGCCTGTTGCACTTTGTATCTTTCTCTCTCTCCCCTGGCATATCCCCATGATGGTCTTCAAATAGCAAGGGGAAGTCATTAGTTTTATCTTCTTAAAGAAACTGTCTTTTGTTCAAGGCCTGGGTGCCATCTGGCACCGGCTGTACTGTAGGTCTCTGAGCAGCAGGAGGTGGTTGTGTGTTTCCAGAAGATAAAAATGAAGCATTTTCATATCCTTCCTAAAACAATTCTAAGATGCTGATGATCTGTGTGTTAAAAAGTAGACTGCAGAACTTTAAAGATCAAGAGTTCAAGTAAATATCCATTTATTGCCTCATTACGAGAGGGGAAAACAGAGAAGGGTCAAGGGATGAGGAAAAGGCAACTGAAAAGTGAAGGATTTGTGTTTAGCATTAATCAGTTTGGCAGGCAGTGGAGATACCAGGGGGCCTGAAATGCATCCAGTCCTGAGAAAGTACAATTAAGTCTTTGGCAGAAACGTTGGCTGACCTGCTTTGGGGAGTAAGGACATGGGGAAAGAAAAGGGGGCAATCTTAACAGGATCTCCTCCATGCTATTGCCAGTCTCTTGGAAGCAAAGGTAGCCAGAGATCTGGCTGAAACGTGACAGCTGCCCTGTCTGCTGTAGTTGGCCTAAGGCTAGGCTTGTGGCAAAAGGAGAGAAAAAATACTGCTGGCCTATTAAATGGAAGTGTGTTTGTAGATTAAATTTAGAAATTGAACATAGTGTTCTAGAAATTACACCTGGCGGAGAAGGACTTGTTAGAGCACAGAATCTCTGTGTTCTCCATCTCTTACCTCAGTGTGCACAGATAACACCCCTGCTCACAGCATTGGGACAGTTTCCTCTTAAAATCCCCGAAGTTTCTTGCTAGAAGCTTCTCAGTGAAACAAGTAATTATCAACAGTGGAGGAGTCTGCATCTTTCAAGATGCTGCACTCTGCTGTGTCTTATTTCTTGCGCTTGTCCCCTCCTCAATACGCCTGATTTAATTGTAAAGATCCTTTTGAGAACTTACTTGCCTGATTGCTGTTGGATTTGGGGACAGCTGATGCTGTTGCAGCTTGCTGGGAGTACATCCTATTCCTCTCTCCAATGCCAGTCTGCCTTTAGTGAGCGAGCTATCTGCCACTGGCTTGGGTGAAGAAGTGATCAGTCAAGCTCAGTAGCACGAGGTCCAATTCCAAGCATTTTTGGTAGATACCAGAGCATAGGAAAATGAGCTGGCTGTACATTCATCTCTGCTGAGGAGTCAGGTCTAATTGTGTGATAGTGCAATGAGGAAAGGTGAGTCTGAGAGAAATCAGAAAGAGACCGTGAGCTGGGAGGTACACATTCCTCCTTCCCTATGCATCAAGATTTCTTGAGTTCTGCATGTGACATTCTGACATCCCACGGGTCCAGAGGGACTGCGAAGGGAAAAAGACATGAATCTCATCTCAGCTGTGTGCCTGCCTGTCTTGGACAGTTTGCCAGAACCATTTGTCTCTTCCCAAGAAAGACGTGGGTAAAGGACTGTTTCAGGTGCCTGTTGTTCAGGACAGTGGTAAACAAGCTGTGTATCTCTCACAGTTATTGATCAGTCAAAATATTTTTAATTAGCTAGATACACCCAGATATTTACTGTGTTCTGGCAGGTATAAGAAAATTGATAAAAGCATTTCTCTTCCTTTGCCACTTCTTATTGCACTGAATTCACCTTGCATTTAACACAGTTGCTGGGAACCACTGAAGGATTATTGTAGCAATGAGGATAATTCATAAAGGGGCTTTGTGCTGTTGAGAGCTATTAGTACCTGAGCTACAGTGGGGTCTGTCCTGAAGTGGGTGGAACACACTTCCCCCATGAACTTCTGAGTGTGCATGTCTGGGGCTTAGCGTGTAGAAATTCTTAATAGCATTAGTGACTCAGGAACATAATTTCAAGCCTACGTCTAGATGCTGCGGCTGTAATTGAGCATGCTCATTATTTATAGGCTTCCAAATTAAGCATTCATTTATGCTGTGTTTGGAATAAATGAAATCAACAACATGCCTTTTGGTGAAAGAGCCACAGATGCAAACAGAAGCATTCACAGCTTTCAAGTCTTGTGTTTGTTTACGTCAGTGAATGTGGACTGTTAGAACAACTTCCACTGCTGATTATTTTCAATTAAAGCTTCAGGGACTTTAAGAGGAAACTGTCACAATACTGTGATCAGGGATATTATAGCCTCTGGATGCAAATTAGTTACCAAACTTTAAAACAACAGATTTACAGGATCTGTTTCAAATTAATTGCCAACTGGCCATAAGCACCTCCAGCTCTTGAAGTCTGCCTCCACAGCTGATGGAAAAGGTACTGTGAGTTTGGCCAAGCTGTTGGGCTGTAGGCAGGAGTTTGCCTGGGAGGAGAAAGGGTTGTGAACAAGTTTATGAAATGTCCTTCATGAAGTGTCCTTCAAGAACCTTTTCCACCCCCGTGCAATACTCTGCAAATGCTGGATGCAAACCCAGCTCAGGTCCAGCTCATGGGCCATCCATCTCTTTCTTCAGCTATCACCCTTGATCACCAGGTAGCCCCCACAGATTGTAGTCACCCAAGAGGAAAGTGGGAGGCCAGGTTCTGATTACACAAATTTACTCTGGGCAGACCGAAAATGTGTTCTTAAAAAAAGCATGGTGGTATGGGATTGAAATAGGACAGACTGATGGTGGTCAGGACTGAGGCTGTGCAAGATACTAAATTTAGTGCAGAGAAAATCTGTGCTGCCTCTTTGCACTGGATGCTACTTACTATCAGCTTCTGTAAGCTTTTAAGCATTCTGTAAGCACATGAGTAAAAGAAAATATGATCTTTAAGACTCCTTCTAGACATAAGCACTGTGCCTTAGATTTGTGCCTAGTGTGTAGCCAGCAGAGAGAAACCATTTTTCATTCTTCTTTACTATCAGATCCCATGCCTTAGAAACTTCAGATGTTTAACAGTTTGTGCATTTATTTTTAAGGCAATAAGACAGAGCTATTTATTCCCCAAAAGAAAAAAATGTCATAGAAAATTTTGGCAGTTAGTGGTTTTATTCCTAATGCATTTTATTTCTTACAGTTTCTTAGGGGAATCAAAGTAATTTACCTACTTAATGTAATCTTTAGTAAATGTAAATAAAATTTGAGCAAGATCTCCCGTGACTTTGGTAGATTTATGCTTCTTTGCATCACAATCATGGAATACAGGCATGGAGTTGGTTAAAGAATATTTTATTTTTCTTTTGCTCCAAGAACGTTAAGGACAGCTGCTTAAATTCAGGATGGTTTTAAAAGCCATGAAGAGTAGCACTTCTTAAGTATAAAGTGTTTGAATATCATCTCAGGTACAAATATGCAGAAGGTATGAAGAAAAGATGAGCTGCTTATGCTTTATAAACTCTATGCCAGAGTTTAAACCAGAATAGAGTTTGAGCCCAGTAGAATAGTCACTAATCTGAAAGAATGAGTATGTGCTGTTTGTGCAGTGATCATGTCAAAACGTGCAGTAGTTGCAAATCAGTAATAATTGCCAAAAAACAAAAGAGGCAAGTAATATGTGAGCTTGTGACTATTTAGGTGTTTTCCTTGAAATAAGTAGAAGAAAGCTCCACATCAGATATGGCCCATCACTTTGCAAATTCTGGCTGGCAGTTGCATCGGACTGAAATACACTGTACAGACTGTCTCTACATCAGGTTTTCATTCCCTAGGTGGGAGTCTGCAGGAAAAGGAAAACATTTAACAGATAACACCTGCTGCAATGATAAATCATTAACCTTAGCACGAGCAGCTTCACAAGAAGTTTATTCATCTTTGCATAGGGCTGTTTAGCACTGTGACAGCATGCAGTGCATGTGATCAAATTTCTATTATTTTGTGTGTCATTGCTTGGTGCTTAAATAGTATGATAGGGACAAAATAGGAGCTGTAAGGGAAAAGCAAGCAACTAAAAGAACCTGTTTGGCCTCTTCTAAATGGTGCCACCTATTAAGACAGCTCAGCTTTCCTGTGTATTTCATGTGCCATGAAGAGAACCTCAGGACAAAAGACAGGACAGCATGTGAGTTTAGCACTACCAAATTTAGGTGGAAGAAAAAGCAAAGAGAAAATTGCTGGCTTTTTTTGCATTGTCCATCACAAAGTCTCTTTATGGCTCTGCTGTAGCTCTTAGTTTCCCTTCATCATAAACCAGAACAGATTAATTTCTCCAGCTGTGTAGATTGTAGAGCAATATCAGTAGTTTTATGTTCAAGTTTAATGCAGTAATCAGTCTTTTAGAGGATGATCAGCAATAAGCAGCATGCAAAATTTGAAGACAGATGCCCTACTATGACCTACAGTAGGGTGGTTGTGACAGAATAGCCAAAATGTTGTTAAAATGCTTAATATTTAATTCAAAAGTTATGAAAGGTATTATGCAATCTACCTATTGACAACATCCCCCTGAGACAAACTATTTTTACTAGACACAAGTGATTTCTTCAGGCCCCTTGTCTTTAAAAAAGATGACAAAAGCAAACATTTTGCAAGGATTATGCATGAACATAAATTATTCTAGGAATTAGGCTATCAACTTGACCCATGTTAATCTGTGTGACACAGCTACAAGGAGCCTCAACTCCATATTAGAGCAGCATAAGCTTCAAGAGTAGAAAACCACATTTCACGTTTGTTTGAAATAAGCAGTCGATTTTGATTCAACTGTCATTGTCATTCTTTGGTGTTTGTTTTCTGTAAATGTTTCTGTGCTCAAGCTTTACTAATGAAATGACATCTAGGAAGTAAATATTTATCTAAAACAGTCACCAAAATCAGACTGTGAAATCCATAATAATTTTTGGCATTGTCAGTTTGTACTGCTGTGACCATTGCAACATGAAATCCATGCTGGAAGTCCCAGGGAGTCATACCACATTTACATAAATTACTACATAAATGAGGAATTATGAAAAATTTATTGCAATGTACATTATTCAATTAATCTGCCAAGCAAGATTCTTTGCTGCTGATAGGCATGAGCAGATATATCGAAGTGACTGGATGGCTACCAAGGGGAAATGTTCAAGGAAAGTTGGTTTTTTGTATGTCTTTGAAGCTAGTTCAGATACTGACTATTCAACCTTCTTCAATAATTGGTGAAATAAAAATGCAAAATGTTACCAAAAAATGCAACCTTTCATCCTTAAATAGATTTTTTTTTTCATTCCAGAAGGAACTGTGATGTTCATCTATTCTCACTAGATGCAAAATACAATCCATACATCTTATCATCCACATTTGCATTGAGCTTCTAGCTTCTGAATAAGACCAAAGGTTTCCACTCCCCAGCCAAATCAGAATAAACTGCTGCTCTCCTTTTACTAGAGGGACAGGAGCTTTTGGATCTTGCTCCAAAGGTTTGAGAGCAGTGTTCTTTTCCACATGTGTGAAATGCATGTTATATGTTATTGACCTGGGAAAGATGGAGATAATAGTATTCATGCTGCAGCCCAGAGACATGCTCAGCTTAGAGTAACAAGATGCAGGATTACTTAATAAATATTCAGGATAACTTAATAAAATAATGTCTTTTCCTTTTTTGTGGAAGCTTTGAAAGAAACCTTGCAACATTGTTCTCTAAGTAACATAGTACAATCCCTGCATAAGAAACACATGGTAGGAAAGCATAAGGACAAGAAAACTTGGCAGAAGCAACAATCCATAATTTAGAAATGATGCCTTATCACATTCTGCAAATATAATTCCTACCAGGAAACCAAATTACTGCACACTGAAACTGTGGGCAAAGAGAGCAAAATTAGGATCCAGAAGGAGCCTTGCTCTCACAAGTCTCTGTGGGTGCATTCCCCAGCTCTGTGCACAGCTGGATTAGCACCTCTGCCCACAGCCCCTGTGCTGCTGCAGTGCCTGCATGTGTACCAGGGCACGCGGCTGCTTTCCAGCTCTCACTGTGTGAAAAACACCCCTGGAAACCGATCTTTTGCCGTGCAGAATTATCCTTGCTCACGAGCTTTTCTTGCTTTGTCTTCCCAGTGAGACAAGATGCTGAGGTCAGATAGTTGCTTAAAATCAAGCAAGAGGCAATGCAAAATGTTTTCAAGGAGTAGTTTTGATGAGGAAAGTGATATAAACCACGGGTGTGGAGAAAGCAGAGGCTTCTTGTTAAAGCTTGCAAAAATTCGCTACAGTTAGGTTTCCTCTAGGTTGTTAAGTGCTGCGGCTGAGGTTCCTTTGTACTGCAAGAGCAATTCACAGCTCTGAGCAAGGAATAGCTGCCCCAGGTCTTCTGCACCAGATATAACAAGGCATTTCCTCTTCTAAGAACCTCTGTGTACCTTTATCCCAGCAGATTCAGCTGTAAATGTTTCTCCTTGCCTGAGGTCCCAACAGCTCAGGTGTTAGCCAGCTCTAACCCTGAACGTGGCAAGACTCACCTGGGCAGGACTGCATCCAGGTTTGCACCTGCCTCTGGGCGTGGAGCCACCTTAGCTCAGCACCACGGCTACGTGGTTGTAGTTGTGCAGTTTTCATCCCAGAGCTGACTCACATCTGGCTGGGTAGAAACACCAGCCATGAGGCTTAAGTCCTCCAGCACCCACCTCAGAATTTTGTCTTTGGGAAGATTTCAAATAGAGCTTAATTTTCAGGAGTAAGGGACAGAAAAATGTTCGCGTCAAAAGTGTCTCTTAATTAACTGCATCTGAGTAAATAATTCACAGTGAATAATTAACTGATGAATTTTGCTTGTCTTTTTTTTCTTTCTCTGTATTTTTTTTTTCCTGTGTACAAAACGTCCTTGAACAGATTGCAGGTTTCTTAACTTGCCACAGGAGTGTGTCTGATATTTTATCTGCCATTTTTATTGGGTTGTTTGGAACGGGTCTGTTCCCTGCTTGCCTTAGTGAAACTTCTAAAAGCAGGAATTGAAGAATAGAAATAGTGCTCTCTGCAGGGCAATTTAAGGACCCATGCTAGGGGGAAAAGCATTAAGGAATTTACAAGATTTAAACATTTTTATGGGTAAAGCTCTCTTTGGTGTGCTAATGTTATGTCTGTACATAACAGAAAATGGTATTTCCTTTGATGAAATCCCTTGGTTTGGACTTCTTCTAAGAAACTGATAGCAATTTTATACTGGAGAGTTGGGCATTTTGTAATTAGTGAAATGGCTGTATTCCCAACCTGAAATGTATTCTTCTGGATCTTCCTGGGCTTTTTCTATCTGAAATCTCCTGGCAGAATCAATCCCGTTCTAAGCAAAGAGCTTCACCTTGTGCAGAAACAATGTCATTAGTCAGTCCAAACTGGCCCTGCAGGAGGGTGTTATCACAGCAACTGCCTGCTGCAAGGACAGCCAGCCGAGTCTCAGCAGGTTATTCCATCGAGAGGGTGGGGGCTTGTCTTTTAGTTTGGAAATGATCACTTTGGGGGATTAGATACTGCTGGCTTAACCCATCTGTCTTTTTGGTGTTGCTTTTACAGCAGCATCATCCAAATGTAGCAACTCCTCTTGCTTGCTTGCAGACAGACAGATGTAGAATATAAGCTTCCTGCCTAAATTAGCAGAACATTTTGCATAAATCTCTTTTGGACATATTGCTGTGATCGGGCCCTAGAGCATAAGCCAGTTGATTGGCAGATTTGTATGGCTTAGTTGACATTGCAATTTTACCTGTTGCTGTGGGAGGTAGAGAAGAGAAGAGAAAGAGGCCAAGAGCTTGCAGGTCTAGTGATGTCTCTGGGTTGATATAAAAATGGGGCAAAAAAAGTGGGAGACCAAGGGGTGTGGATGGCAGCAGATCTTTCACCCCATCCCTTTGGGCTGGTAAAAAATGCTCCTGAATTTCTGGTGACAAACATTGTCACACCTTGCAATGGGGTTGCAAGCACTGCTCTGGTGGAGATGTGATCCCAGCTTCAGCCCTCCGAGCTGTGACTCAGGGCAATGGGGGGAAAAAAAAGGTCCCAAACCTGAAGTGATCTTTGTTGAATTCGCATAATGTGAGGATAAAATGAAGTAGGGCATTTGTGGCTGCTTTGTACACTGTAGCTGTGGCAGGGTATTTTAGCATCCTGCTGGAGTTATTAGCCCCGTAGCATCCTGTAGCTGCCAGGAGAAAAGGCTCAGCGATATTGGCTAATGAGTGTTGTTTCTCACACAGCAAAACCAACAGAGAGCAGCATATGGACTCTGTGACAAGAGTGACTGTAGGGTGCTGGACTCCACTGACTTGATAGTTTTCCTTACATCCTATTTAACCATAAAATCCTAATAAAGAAGAAAGAGGCTATTATATTAATGGTATTATAGGGTTTGCAGCATGATCTCTAGGACCCATGGGGATTTCTCTGATGTCCAGAATAAATGCTCTTCTATTCTAATGACCATAAACGACCTCTCTTCAAACCTGGTATTGATGAAATAGCTTTAATGCTTCAACATCAATACTCTAAGCTTTGCTGAACAGTGACATTAATCTGATATTGCATAGCACATGGGGAAGAACAGCCAAAAAATATGCTGGAGCTTATAAAGTTATGCAGCTCTCTAGCCTGACAGCAGCTTTCATTCTATTTTCCCACCAAGTGGAAACAAGTCATGGGATACAGATGACAGAGACATTTTCTCTTAAAACCTGATGGAAGGAAACCACAGGTAGCTGGAATCTGCTCATGATTTCAAAGGGTACAGTGTAAACAGAAGAAGTTTTTTTAAAAGTTGGTGTACCACGCTCCTGTGTTTGCTTCTGTCGGGTTACAATCTATTTTCTTTTTCCTAGCAAACGTTTTTGATTACTTAGCATATCTTAATTAATATGCAAACACAGACATGGATTCTCACAGCATAAGAACAGAGGCATCGGCTGATTTATGATTTTAATCAGGTCAGCCTTAGCTGATATGCAGTAAGAAATAATTAGCTAGCTGTTTGTACACAGAATTGCATTGTACCCAGCCCACAGGAGACAGCTTTTCCTGACACTTCAATCCCCTGCTGACTTTGTTCTCTCAGCTTTCCTTCTGGTCTCAAAATAGGAGCATGTAATAGTTTTCCACCTCTGAGATCATTGTCCTCTATTCTTAACTAAGGGTGGGAAGGCCATTTGCAGTCCTTAGGAAGCAATTTGGTATATAATTGCCTGAAATACTGAAATAAAAGTTTGACCAGTAGTCACAGTGGCCAAAAGACATTGTCCAGGAAAATCTCCTTCTGGGTATTTAATAACAGTTCTTGCTCTCTTGCTCTTTCTGATACTATGTATGCATTTAGTCACAGTGGCCAAAAGACATTGTCCAGGAAAATCTCCTTCTGGGTATTTAATAACAGTTCTTGCTCTCTTGCTCTTTCTGATATTATGTATGCATTTAAAATGCATCTCCAAATTTCTCAAATATGCCCAAGGCCTCAGGGAAATCTCATACAGACCAGAAAGTTGTGACATACTGGTATTGACTGACCCCAGTCTGGGGTTTGAATTGGACCCCAGCTTTTCAGAAACTGGGGCAGAGACCCAAGGTTCTACCAGAAATGGAATTATTGCAGTTGCAGAGGGAGTGACCATTTCCCCCATTCATCCTCCACATCCCAGCTGTGCCAGTGTCTCTAAGCTGCAGAATCCAGCTAAGTGGTTCACAATTATGTTGCTGTATCTGTTGTGAGAAAAGAGAAGTTTAGCCTGCAAGGTTATCAGTTTAATTGGTTTTATCAGTAGCTGAATGTGGACTTTATGTGCCTAGCACTGCCTCTGTAGCTACTGGCCATTTTATGCCATACTTTATCTTAGGGGAGTGTAGAGGTTGTGTATATGTGACTATTGCTGCCTCTATGCTAACGTAAGAAGTTTGCAAAGTACTAAAACTGGTCTTAAATCTTGAGCTTCATTAAACCATTGGGAAAACCCGTAAACCTCTTCTTGCATTGGAGACCAGATAGACAAAATGGTTTCTCATGCTGCTTCTCTGCAAACTGATTGATGCATTTGGCACCAGCCAACAGACATCAAAACACTTGTACAGATGTGAGGGTCTGTCTAGACTAGATAATTGCTTCCCCTTTTGGCCTGATTTCACCAGTTGCCAAGTTGGGTAACATTTAACCTTGAATTCTAGAGGCACAGTCACTGCCCAAGCCCTCCTAATGAGGAGCCATCTAACAAGCTGACATGACAAGACTGTGTTAATCTGGGTCTTCTGCCTGTGAGTCTGGTCACATTGTGATCAACGCTGATGTACTTGCATTAATCCTGTTTCTGTCCATACGTCTTAATTCACCCTGAGAGCATTGCTAAGTTCTTCTGTTAATCGTTTTCTCCCCGCCTCCCCCCGTGAAGCTCAGCTCAGCTCAGCCTGTGAACCACAACGATGCAGCCAGGTTAATAACTATTGATGTCGCCATGCTAATAACCATCCTGCTGCCCATGAATCTGAGCCTCCCCTGACAAGGTGGTGGACATGACCCACTTAATCATTACATCTCCCTGTCTGTGGATTTCGGTTTGCCCTGTGAAATTTTAATCATTCCAACTACTAATCACGATAATTTCTCACTGGCTGAGGGTGTCAGTTCACCCTAAGAACAGCTCCAATGTCCTTGTTAATCATTATAATCTCTTACTACTCACAAACTGAACAATGCAGGGATGTTGCTGCTGAGTGCTTCAGTACTTTGCTGGCTAGGGGCTGGAAGAGCTTCTCATGCTTTGCAAGGGATGCCTGGGGCACTTGATTCTCCTGCCCCTAATTCCAGAACCACTGCAAATCCTCTTCAACAGCAGTTTTCCTGGCAGCTGCCTACATGCAACCAGATGTGTGCAACCTCTCTGAAGTGACATGTTGAATAACAGAGCGAGTTTGCCTGCAGAGCAGCCCGGCTCTGCTGCCTGAATGGTGCTTTCCTGAAAGGTGAGCTCAGAGCAGGGAGATAAGCATTAACTCCATGAGACATTTCAGTTCATTCTGCTGAGATACACCATTGTACTGGGTAGGTCTGATAGGACTGTAAAACTAAATAGGTGTTGATGTGTTGCTACACGCTGTTCCCTTATGTTGGTTCCAGCATGGGGCCCGGTGCTTTTAATGAACACTTACAGATGCTAATGCCTCAGCCTATGACATCCTGAATCATTGCAGGAATCTAACAGGCAGTGGGAGGGAAGATCAATCACAATTTTAGTATATTGTAAAGTCCCACCACGTTTTCCACTCTACACCTGGAGAACGTGGTCCTGGTTGAAGCTTGGAAAGGGCGTAAGCGAGTTCATTGAAACCACACAAATTGCAGATGTTTTGCAAACTCAAACCTGTGTCTTTAATATGAGTACATGAATGGCAATGAAGACTCTGAAACAGCACACAATATTTGAGCAAGAAATCTGTCTCATTTTCAGCAGGTTTCTGCCATTTGCTTTGTAGAGCTCCTCCCAGGGCTCCTCAAAGTGCTGGTTTTGTCTCTGAAAACCCAGCTTCTGGGTAGCTGCAAGTAGAATTAAGAAGCAGCTTTAAAAGAAGCTGCTGAAAGCAGCTTTGTGAGCCAAAGAGGTAGAAATAACAGCATGACACGAAGTCTAAAAGGAGCTGCCTCCATGTTCAGAGATCCACAGAGCCAGTGTCACCAGCTATCTTTTGGAGGCAGTAGGCAGAGGTCATCTTTCCCACTGAATACTAACTGATTGTTTTTCCAGAGACTTTCAGTTGTGCAGCTTACTGCAGTTTTATTAGATAAGACAGTAGGCTTGTTGTCAAGGTTTGGGGTTTTTTTGTGGGTTTGTTTTTTTCTTTTCATTTTCCTCCCTCTCATCCCTAGATTGGTTAGGGAGTTTTGATTAATCAAACTAACTGCTTCTCTGTTTATTAAAAGTGGCATATGTTCTCCTGTGGTGGAGGCAGACTCAGGGGTGTTCTGTGCCTGTGTTTTGAGAATAAGAAACCACTGCCACTCTTGGGTACAATGGTAAATAGCTTTATTTTTTCCCAGTGAAATACTAAAAGTGTTTCCATGCAGATAATTTTGTGCTTTATGAAAATACAAGGCAAGGGGAAGGGAAGACTAGGAAAAAGAAACAAACAAATGAAAGTTGGAAGGAGGGAGATTTCTACCTCAGTGAAGCTAATTAGCATTAAAATAAATCTGCCTGTGAAAAGGTGGATCTAAATGCTACAGAAATGCTGAATTAAAGGGACAGCTGTTAACAAAGACTGAACTTGAAAAGATTTGTGAAGGTATTTCCTATTGGTGTCATCGGAGGAGCGTGGAAAACCAGTGCTGCTCCTGTTGTACAGTGCCAGGAATGAAAGCAGCAGATACATCCTTCTGTTTACTCAAGGTAGACTATCTGCAGCCTAGTCAAGTCAGTCAGAAGCCAGTGTTTCTGCAGGCCCTTCCTGGGTAATCAGAAGTGACAGCCCTCCTGTGCCTTAGCTGCCTCCTTGGTGAAGGGAGGCAAGTAAACATCACAGATTTTCATTATTATTTGTAAACCTCTCATTTGTAAACACAAAATGTTTTTAGGACCTAACTTCTGGGATGCCCTGGGCACACGGCTCCCAGACACTCCCTTCCCTGATTAGACCTGAAGTGAACTGGCCCAGCCTCAGCTTCCCAAACAGCTCCACGGATTTAAAACATCTCCATCACTGCAGCGGGCACACTGTGCACAGGCAAGGGACTAACGTTTTTAAAAGGAGCTCAGGAACAGAAATCTCCTTTCTAAAGATAATTCCGGACATGTCTGTGCTGCGATAAAGCCCAAGACTAGGAGTCGGTTTGCTGTTTATAGTCACTATAAATCTTAAATTGTAAGCTTTTAAAAGTTTGGGGGTTGTTTTTTGTTTCGTTTTCCTTTTTTTTAACTAGGGCAGGAAGCTTTTTCCAAGCCAAGATCAGAGCACACTGACTATATTTACCACATATAATTCATTTTAAGGAGAGTGACAAAAAATACTTATCTCAAGGAACATGAAAGCCAGAAAACAGAAAAGGCAACAGGGACAAGAAATATGAACTATGGGAGCTTTTCTCTTAAGCATAGCTGTGTGAGAAATGGGAATGTTTAAGTTTCTAGTTTGAGGTCGTTATTCTGGATAACTCCCTTGGCTTCAGGCGGAGATCTACTGCAGACAGACTGCTGTAGCCATGAGGAGAAGGTACAAATTGATCTTATTAGTGCCATTAGGATGTGTTTTGTATACAAAAAAGTGTTCGCTGTCATATGTGTTGCGTTTTTTCTCTGGTGCTGTTGTATTTGTATCACGCACCCCTGACAGCAGAGGCAGATAAACCAGGGTGTAAGCTTATGACTATTGATTTTTTTAAATTATAACAGGTTTGTGTGTTCATGTATGCAATGCTCATGACATGTGTATGGTCAGTCATGGCATTTACCATTGCATCTTCTGACTGTGTATTCTTACTTTGTAAGCTTGCCCTGGTGGTTGCAGTCCTTTGGGATTTTGAGTCTTCTGTCTTCAGAACTTACCTGTGACAAATGCCAGCTAATGGTGGCAGAAGGCATAGAGGATTTCAGTCCTCTTGTGTTCAGCGTTTGAGATGGACATGACAGGATGGTGACTGTAAGAAGATGATTTTCCCTCCTGTGACATGAATTGTAGGCTGCTCTTCTCCTGTTACGGGCACTATGCTCAGAGGTAGGTGTTTGCAGTCTCTGGTACTGAATGTACAATAACTGTCCTCTGGTTTGGTGAGGTTTTTCTAGTAGAGCTTAAGACAGGATCTCGTAGCGTGACAATTCAGCTATAATACCTTCTCGTCGCCTGACTTCTGAAATCTGTTAAGCCCTGTGGTTCCATCTGTATTACTGGGCTCCTCAAGATAAAAGCCTTTTAGTTTTTTGTTCAAAATGAACATTTATTTGTTATCAACAGTTAGACTCACCAATTACCAGCATTTTGAACCTGCAGATAGCTCTGACTGACAAACACTCGTATGTTGGCCAACTAATGCTCATGGTTTAAGAGGAAAAGCCAAGTGCAGCACTTAATCCATTCCCCACAATTTCCTCCATCTGAAACTAGCTCAAAATCAAGACATAAAATAAAACAGAGGATCTTCTGACTTTAAGAGATTGGAAGGATTTTCTCCAAGTGTAACAGCTTCCTGACACTGCTTCAGGGTTTGATTCCACAATATCCTGCTCCTATCCCTGCTTAACACAAAGACTTTCCAAGTTAGTAAATTCTGTACTTTCCCTTGTCCTTCTCCCTGAGAGCTCTGCAGATACACCGTCACTGGACACCAGCACCAGGTCACACCTTCCAAAGAGTCTGCCAATGTCGGTGCCATCCCTGACTCATCCCTTCTCCAACCCATGCCACCTGCACACTTGGTGTTCAGGCTCCCCACCCTTAAATACATGTTTCTCTGAGTTCTAGAATCCTTTTTCTAAATTGGAAAGGATAAAATAACGAGGAAAATGTAATTTTTGTGGGGCTGCCTCTGTTCATTTTCCAGTCTTGAACTTCTTCAGGGGAAAAAACAAAACAAAACCAAAACCAAACCAAACTGCAAAAGAAAAGAATGGGAAAATAACCATCAACTAGGTTACATGTAACAAATACCTTTAGTGGTTTGATGCAAATGGAAATGAGGGGCCTCTTGGGAAAAATACAGATTTTATTTTTATTTTATATTAAAGCTCTCATAGTCAGTGGAAATTTGCATGGATTTGCACAGGCCTCTGCTACATTACTTTAAAAGAAAATATCATTTCCAAGCAGAATTATCTGTTGGGATGAATAATTTTCCTGATTTTAAATGAATCTTTTCCAGGGGAAAATCTGGCCAATCTTGCTTAACCAAATCACAACTTGGACCATAGGCCTGGAAGCAGAATCCATTTGGATGTTTTAACCTCCAATGAATAGCAAATCGAGAATGCTGATGTCATGCAGTGCAAAATAAAACAATGTGTGTAATGAGCTGATTTAAAATGCAGCTTAAAAAAAAATCCCTTTCCTTTTTCTCACAATCCATCAGGGCATCAATAGGTCTTTTATTGCTTCAGCACATTGTTATTATTAGTGCAGAAAAATGCAGATTGTTGGCTTGGGGGTTCCATAAGTTTCCTTATGGATACTCCAGGAAAAGTGAAATGTAAGTCAGATATTCAGTAGCAAAAGGGAAGAGAGGCCAGGGCGGGCAGTGTGGGAAGCAGCACGACACCCTGATGAGCCCTTGGCTACACAGAGATGCTCTGACTTTGTCCAAAATAGTCACACCTGTGAATTAACTAAATCCAGTAAAGCTCCATGCAGGTTTTCCAGTTCACGATTGTGAGTGGCTTTGAATAAATTTGGTGTGATTCACCTCCAAGGAGAATAAGGTGAATTCCAGTACAGCCATTCTTAATCAGAATTTAAACTGGCCATAATTCTGTTTAATACCTTAAAGGGATCAATTTCAAAAGTTAATTTGGATTTGTTTTCCTCAGGGCTCCTGTGTGTGCAAATTCTGATGCCAGTCATCATGTCCACACAACCCTAAAAAGTTATACTTTCCAGTGTTTTCCTGTCTGTTTACATTTCCCACTGCTGGTTAGCAGCTATTGTACCTACCTATCTTTCCTCCACACCAGTGCAAACCTCCACCAAATGAGCTTGGTGTGTTCTACTTCTGACTGTTGAATGCCATTCTAAATTTATTACAAAAATAAACAAAAGATCTTTCTTCTGTTGCTGATGTTAGATGTGATTTTCTTTTGAACTGTAGTAACTCCATACCCAGTGGAGAAAGTGCATTTTGACTTTGAGGTCTCTGCTGGTTACTAACCTATTTATAAGAAGTACTGTAGACTGCAGGAGTATCTTACAGCCTTTAAAAAAGATGTTTCTCTGAATCGGTCAATTTAAGACCCATTAATAGAGATTAAAGAAAGTTCATGGTCTCCTTCAGATTCTGGGTGTTTTTCTGAGCCGACAAAGCATAAAAACATAACTACATTTTACAATATTAATGATCAGCTGTAAAAACCTGACATAACATTTTTATAGCTCTATAACTAATCTTTTTATTATCAAGTTACAATGGTTTGCATCAAATATGTATCATCTGTAGTTAACTTTAAAACTTTTACAAGTTGATGGTGTGGAATACAGTTGTAGACTAATTAAGTTTATAAATATATGAGTTTGAAATAATTAATATTTTATGTGAAGGATGTAAAAACTTTGATTGAAGTCAGCCCTGCGTGTCAAGTTTTTCCTGCTGGAATAACTACAACCGCGTATCTCAGTTCACAGGTGGAAGCAGAGCCTGGGAGTTGAGTTATGGCTTTTCCTGTGATGTTAGCTTAGGGCAAAAACCTGTCTGCAGGGATGGTGAAGTAAGCTTATCAGTCACTTGACCCATTAGTAGTGCTTAAAATTCTCCAGTGCCAGGCTTGAAGGGATGCAGCATTGTCTTGAACTTCTGGGCATTGAACTTCCAGAGGTCTTGCATAGTCACAGTCCTCTGGGAATTTTCTTTCTTGAAGAAATAAGAGGGAAGAGGGAGAGGGGATGGAGGGAAAGCTGAAAGAAAAGCTCTCTGGGCTCATGGTTAATGGGCTATAGGAAAACAAAGTGGGCAGAATCACGTTGCCTTGGCTAAATTGCATAATGGAAGTGCTTGAGAGATAATGAAAGGCTACTTTAAACTGCTTCACCATGTTTATTCTCAGTGACTTGCAATAAAAAGGAGAAGGAGAGGCAACTGGTACAGGCTCATCAGCAATAGCTTTTCTTCCTTTTCCAGAGCAAAAATCTACCCTCTGGATGATGCTTAGACAACCCTTCACATAGAACTCCTTGTTTAAATGTTTTGAAGGCTATGCACAGTAACATCTTGGCCTCTCTGGGGTTGCTTTTGGAGGGAGTCACAGGCAAGGTGGAGGGACCTTCTCTGTATCCTCAGTATCATTATCATTGGCCTGAACATAGCAGTACTGCTCTGGGAAACCTGACTGGTCGCACTGTCTGTACAGCCTTGAAATAGCTCCTGCAGAGCTGGTGTGTATGGGCATGAGTGAAAAATTTGCTTTGAGCTGCTGTAATTGTCCCAGCAGTGGCCCTGAAATAAAAGTCTTCTTTTGTGCATGAACCTGAGCCATTTAAAAGTATCACAAAGATTTGATGCTATGCTAGATGCATTGGTGCTGGCCTCTGGAGAGGAATCCAGAGCATACTGCATATTCCTGAGACTTTTTTTTCTGTGTTTCCAGCTGTCTAGTACCAGTGATGCAAAGGTACGAGTGATCTGTCTTGCTGGCCATCTGTATGGCACTGGCTGCATCCATTTAGCAGACATATAAGTTAAAAATCTAGCTGATTTGAGAGGTGTCACAATTTGAAGCTTAATTGCAATGCATTGAAAAAAATGTAGGAAAAACTCAAATGATTGTGATTTCTGGGCTTTCAGACCAAAGAGGGACTCACTGAAGTAATTTCAGTTCATTACATATATTCTGAAGCTGTCTTGCCTAAGTGAGTTTAATTTTTTTCACCTGTCACTTACCAGCTTTTGAGAAGCATAATTGCAGCATTTGTACAGAGCTATAAGCCTCTGAAAAGGGAAAGGGATTTTTTTTTCCCCTGTGCAAACCGTAAAAAAACAAAAGGAGAAAGGAAGGACTACTTTTGAAACAGGCTTTGCCACAGACATGCCTGTGTGCAGACACATGGCCTCTTTCAGGTTTTCTTTCTGTATTTTAATATCTTAAAAATGCATATATCTCTGGGGGAAGCTTAATAAGAAACAGCCAGCTGAAGCGAAGATTTTAGGAGGGAAAAGAAGTCAGTGGACTTGTGCTGTAGAGACTGCACTTCAAACAGTGAAGAAGAGGACACAGCTGTGCACATCAGAAATCCACAGCTGGGGAAGTGGAAAGAGAATATTCCCACATTCTCCCTTATAAAGCTTCCCTAACCTTTCAGATCCCTTAATTTTTTGTTGTGTTGAATAATTTTATATAGAGGGAGAGGTGTTTGCATTTTTCTCCTCCTGCTGTTTGTGCTATCTAGGTCAGTTATACCTACTGAAGCACCATAAAAGCGCTGCGGATTTCTTTGGTGTCCTTCTTAGCAGGGTGTTTTTCTTGCCCTTCAAAGCCAGGGATTCTCCAGCAAAAGAACAAGGGAGGCCTTAGCAGCAGATGCATAAACCAATACAAAGAGAAAGCTAAGAGGAAATAGCAGCACAGACTGTCTTTGAAAGACTTATGCTAGGAAGGTCTAAGGAGAAGGTGGAAGCAGCACTCTTCTAAAAGAACTTCTCTAGACCCCAGCTGAGCAATAAACCAAGCCAGGCTTGGACACTCACTATAACTCTTTTGGGAGCAGCTGTAAAGGAGTCTTCTCCAGCTCCAGGAATTGCTGATTTCCTCCCTGTTGCCTAAGCACAGCTGAAGAGAGGACAGCATAGGAGCTGTTTACACTGTTTCTCAGGGTTGGAGATTGTGTACAATGGCCAAAGCAGTTGTAAAGGAATTGTTCTTGTTGCACGAGTGTTCAGGCTGTGACAAAGCATTTTCAGCCACAGCACTGAATTGTCCAGCAAATGTGATCCCTGCTCTGTCATGAGCTGCAGCCAGAAGCACAAGTACACAATAGTTAGATCAAACTAATTTTGGTTATTTTTTCCACTTGTTACTATACCAGTAGGTGAACAAATGTTCAAAGGTTGAATATCCAAATTCCTATTTTAATCAAAAGTACACTTGGAGGTATTCAGTCTTTATATGTCCTGGGTTTTATTCCAGAATAACAACTCACAAAACCTGGGGTGGGGGGGGTTAGTCTACATCTGCAAAATAACAGGTACCACAGCTCATATACTATAATTATGCTCCAGAGTTAATCCTTGGCAATGGTTTACGTGATAATGGGAACTAGAGAGTTTTGCTTGTTCTGGCTGAAATAAGATGTTTCCATATCAAGTAAAATACTGAAATGCCTTTTGCTTGAATAATTTGCTCCATCCCAAAACATTTGAAAGAATATTTCTAGCAGTCAGTTTTGGTGTGCAGTATTCCAACTTTTTGGTGCTGTAGTATGTAATTATAAAATTTAGCAGAAAAGAGAATACCACATTTGCCTTAGAATGGTGAGGGAACTGGAGCTAGGCAGAAGACATCTGTCCAGGCTGGAGGTTCTGCCTCACCTTCTGCTATAGTCTGTTGGAAAAATACCCTATAATTTTAATGACCATAGAAGTACAATACTCTGGGAACACACCTCTCCAAATTCCTGGTGAAATCTTTGGAACGAGTCAGTGTATTATAGTTGTTTGGGGAAGAAAAGAAATTTGGACATATGACAATATAACAACATTACATTTATCAGTGGAATAAAATATATATCTCTCATACCAAATCTTTTTGGTATGCACATTTGGGCTGAATACAATGCCAATAAAGCTAAGCAAAGGTTAAATTATATTACTAGTTAACTAGTTCAAGAAGTCTGTGGATCATGTGGGAGACTAAAGAGTGGACAAGTAGAACTCTCCTTATGATGAAACCTCTCCTGCTTGTCTACCCGCTCATGTCCGTACTTACACTGAAGAAGACAGTTGGCTTCCCCAGAGGTGAATGAAGGTTATGTTTTCCACCAAAATTAAAATGAGAAGATAAAAATTTTGCAGTTTATTTCAGAGAGATTTTTTTTCTTAAATATTAATTAGAAAAATAGCACGAATGAAAATGTTTTGGTTATGTGACAGCTCCCCAGAAAAGGATAAAACCCTATAACTATTCTCAAGTTTCTAGTTAATTCTTTAATGCTTAGCTTGAAACAAAATCTCTAAAAAGACAGATTAGGTCTAGGCTTTGTAGTTATAATCACCCTGAAGACATTAGATACCAATTTATAACAATGAACCGTTTCAGTTTCTGAAAGAAACCCATTTTGAGAAATTTTCTTTAGTGGTTAAAGTCAGTGTTTTTCAACAAGCAAATTCACTGTAGGAAAACATTTTAAAATAACCAGAAAGTAGAAATCAGAGTAATCTGAACTCACTTTTATCCACAAGCTTCCATTAAGTGCAAGGTAGGCTAAAGCAGAGGAAAACATAATTATTACCACACAAAATAACAGAGTATTGACACCCTGTCATTGGGTCAATCACAACTGTTCTGTAGGCTCAGTTAATAAATTGCTGTGTTAAAATACGATGTCTTCTTATAAAACACATTTATTTTCTCTCTCAGCATTTATTTTAATAACTTCTCATGCCCAGAACTTGCGTGCACCTGCTTTTTCCCACGCTGCATGTGCCACACCTCTCTTAAGGCCATTTCAAAGGGGATGTGAGTCTCAGCAGTTATGTCTGCACGTCCTTGAGTGACGAGGGGTGAGTGGCAGAAGAACCTGAAACGTGCAGCAGGGTGCCTTACAGCAGCCTAATTATCTCCTGTCTGGGTGCCTATCTACAGTCATTGAGACAAGTTTCTCACTTGTTTTTCAGTACTGTAGGATGAATCAGCTTGATTCTAGTTCAACATTGTCCATTACATTGTGGGGCCAGGGAGCCAAACGAGATCACAGCCTGCCATAATCACTGGTTGCAGCCAGGCTGTGTTTCTTACCCCACACAGGTCCAGTATGGCTGTGTAGCAAAGTTTGGGGTGGATATTATTTTGTGAAGCTTAGGAAAGTGGTGGTGTTCTGTCTGATCAGAGGACTGTTGGTGTGTGTGGAGATGTCATGGGTACTACTTCCTCTCTGTAAAACAGAAAGATCAAAATCCTGCTCTTACTTACACCAGGACTCAGGCTTTCTTATGTATCTAACAGTCACTCTTAAGTCTCCTATTGAAGTTTCCTGGAGTTAACACCTAAGCTTATCACAGTCCAGGAACCCCACACCAGCAAGGAAGCATTGCCTCAGCTTCTCATTCCAGTGGTGGAAGTAGCTAGTGGAGGTAATGTCACAATATTTTGTGCTCTGTCATAAACTTGGTGATAAGGCACTTCAATTTATTGTACCCTCATGCAAGGGACTGGGTGATTAACTGAATTATGGCAGGGCAGTAGAAATGCCTGTCAGTTTATGGATGTGGCCTGTTTCCAGAAGCCACAGCTGGTCTGGCCCTTCCTCTCCTCCCTCACTGGACATAGGCATGCGATCACAGACCATCCCTCACTCTGCTTCCTGGATACTGCACATCACTGAGATCTCTCAGATGCTCTTTCACTCACCAGCCTCCATCCTACTTCTCCTTTTAGTCTGCATATTGCCTTCACCATTTGCCCTCTTTCCAGCGTTTTCCTGGCCCCAGTATGTCAGTCTTCTGCTCCTGTAGGACTCCCACTAATTACAGAACAATCTTGCTGCTTAATACCCCACCCCTTTTCTAGGTAGGTCTTTAAAAAGGCCGTTAACTAGAAATATATCATCCTTCAGCTTTGGTCCACTCAGTAAGAATTTTATAGTCTTAAAAAATAAGAAGAGAAAAGGAAAGCAGCAGAGGAATACGAAAAGGGTCCCCTGGGAGTAAGGTTGTCAGAAAGTCATGGCTACTTCATAACTCTGGGCACTAGTCATTTTTCTTACCATGGGTGGTCCCACTACGGGCTGAATTTTGAAAGGTTTTTCTTACTGTTCTGCAAAGGTGTGACATTGTGGAGCGCCGGAGGAGAAGTGAGACCTGCAGGTGCCAGCACTGCCATGCTGTGCAAAGGATGGCTCCTCCTCACAAGCTTCAGAGACTGCCCTTGGGCTTGCTTTGGTGCTGACCCTGCCGAGAGCATCACAGCTGGGCTTGGAGCAGGGGTGAAAGAAGTTTCATTCTGCGTGTGGCTGCTGTGAATGGCTCCTCTCATTGCCATGCCCAGCTCCACCATAGTCCCAAAACGAGGGACCACTGGCAAAGCTGAAAGAGTTGGCCAGAGAGCAGGTGGGATGATTTGCTAGTGTGTGTGGATGTGGTAGGCAGGGGGCTGGCAGGGCAGCACCTGCAGCAGTGTGGGGCTCCTGAAGGGCTGTTCCTCCTGCTGAGAGGCTCCTCCAGCAACACACGCTTCCCAGCGGGATGCACCAGGCTCTCCTGGGCTGTGCTGCTGCAGCCTGCCTGCAAGGGTGCTGGTTCAGGTCTCTCCTCACCTGATCATGGTCTGGAGGTAGATGTAGCACAAAGCTTGGACCAGAATAGATTCTATAATGCTTTGCCTTTTTTTTTTTTTTTTTGCTTGGTTGGTTGGTTTTTTTTGCTAAGTTGTTTTCTTAGCAGTGGGTTTATACTCTGTCATTTTTTCACCTGCATTGCCAAAATACAACATTAATGTCTACACTTCTGTGAAGGACTGGAGGAACTTGCTCTGTTGGATACTGATTTTTCACATATGTCTAAACCCAGTTTCTTGGCTGTTCCCAGCCTCACTGACCCAAGAGGATGATTGAGCAATAAGATAAAGCTGAAGGTAGAAAAAGGCAAATGGTGTGGGCCTGATTAGTTGCTGCAGTAATTCAGAAGTAAAAGCAATGTTTGAGCTGCTGGTGGTGTTTGGATGATGGCGTGTTTCTGGCTCCAGAGTGTGAAAGAAGATGAATCTGTTGATTTTTTAAACACTATTTTAAACCTACTACATTGAGAAGTTACAGTGAAATTTGGATGTGTGGTTCCTTCCTACTCTGTGCTACCTGTGCATGTTGTGGGGAACCATCACCCTGTTTTACAGAACTCCTTATGTGAGACAGCATCATGTGCAAACTGTTCTCCTGGAAAGTCCCATGCAAGCTGAAGGCTGAGGAAAAGTGGAGCTGTGCTGTCTTTCTCTGGCTAGGTCTCCTATGCTGTGGCTCTGAGAGCTGTGGAGGCCACTGCAAAATAGACTCATCGACCCAAATGTCTGTGCCTCTTGGTTCTGTGTGCCCAGATAGGATGCTGGTCCCAAATGGGTGTATTTAGCTGTGTCCCTCATAAATTCAAATTATATCCACAAGCGCTATTGTGCATTTGTTGAAGCTCATTAGAATGAACTGGGAAATACACATATTTCAAAAGTATTTTATTTGGAATACTAATCTTATTTTAGAATTCACGTTAAGCTGTTGAATCCTTGGCAACTAACATGAAAACACACTGAATCATAATGAAATACAGTGCTACTGTATTCCATTATACACTATACCAGTATGACAGCAGCTTTTTCTCTCACTGAAAATAGGATTGCTTACATTTTATTTTTATTTATTTTAGGGGAACAAGTAAGAAAGCATTTAATAATAATATCCAGCTATTAGTGCCTCTCTTGGTGCATGTAATAGCAGCTGTGGGGCAGGGAGAGGGGAACTGATGACTGCCCAAAAATCTAGTAAGTATTTCACTGCCTGGTACTTCCCTTCTGGGCAGTCCAGACTTCAGCAGAGGCGCATAGCATAGAGCAGCAGGCACTAGGCTGAGGGCTACAGCATGCAGCACATCAGCCAGAAAAGTGATCGTAGCACTGTAGGTGGAGAATACTGGGGTGATACAGGGGAATAACAACACATGGCTGACACCACTTCATGGCTAGCAGTTGCTGTGCAGTCTTATATAATGCTGTAGGAGACAACACACTGCAAACTTCATCCTCTGCCCTCTTGTGGAAGCAAGCAGCTGTGGAGTAAGGTTTCCCGAGTACCCAAGTTGGGGTAAAGCTGCTCCTCTCCCTTTCCCTGGCAGATGTAAAGCTGTAGCTGGAGACTGAACCTCGGTTGCTTTGGGAACTACAATTCAGAGGTACTGAAGGAGCAGAGAAGAAATATATAGCACCCTGAGTGGGCTGAATCGTCCCAGTTGTTTCACTCCCTTTTATGCTGAAGCACTTTATTTTTAACAAACAGCCTGAGAAACATAGATTTAAGGGCCAATAATAGCATGATGTGAATGAATTAGTCTAGTAATGCCAGAGACTGCCTTGGAAATGCACTATACTTGCCATGGTAATTACTAATTTTAAGAAGGGAGATTATACCAACTGCCTTATGTTTTTTTTTCTTACTGTTTTCATAAGGAGTGATGCTTGTGCAGAGCACAGCAGTGAAAATATCAGGGTTCAAGAATCAGAGAAAAATGTAAAGAGTAGAAGGACAGGAAAAACTTAAACATAGCGGTGTTTTATTTATGTTGTGGTTCAAATCAGCTCCAAACTGCCTGTAAGCTACTGACTCCTTTCCTTAAAGATGGGCCAGGAGTGACCCAGCTCAATGGAAACAGTAAGGACAGGCAGGAAGGGTGCAGTGTGTATTCTTTCTTTTCCTGCCCAAGATCTCCATCAGAAGTTAATTTTCCCCTGGACTTCGGTCACCATTTCTCTCTGCTTGCTGTGTCCTTCATCTTGCTTGCTAAGCATCTGAAATACTCCCTTGCACTCTCTCCTTCCTCTGCTTCATTAAATAAGTGAAAAAGAGGAAGATGCTACATAGACGAAATAGGAATTATGAGTGGAAGGGACCTTGGGAGATCATCTAATCCATCTCTCTGCCTCAAAGGAAGTGAACATGTAATTAACTGCTCCTAGTGACTCTCTGTCTGATCTGTTCTTCAAAACTTACTGCATGGGGATTTTCATCACCTAAGAGTTTAGCCTAGCATTTCACCAGTTTCATGCTAGAGAGTTTTCCTTAATCTCTAACTAAAATCTCCTTTGCTTTCATTTAAGCCCCTTGAGGTTTATTCTCATGGTTTTTTTTGAGAACTTTGGCGATTCTTGTGGTTCTCCTTTGGGCTTTTTCTCATTGGCCTGTAAACTTTTATCAGATGCCCAGGCTACATCTGTCAGTGTTGTCCCCAGTGCTGGGAAGAAGAGAATTATTTCTTGTATCATTTTCAGGTGACAGCTGAATCTATAACTTAAAGCCATTCCATACTTCGGCAGTTTGGTCACTAAGCTCTTAATTTTAGATAATTCCATTAAACAGTACTCATAAATTTTCAATTTTCCCTTTTGGAAAAACATTACATCTTTTTTTTTTTTTAAGTTTAATTTTAATTGGAATAAAATAAGCTCATGTTGATTCACATGTAGCAAAATTATTTGTCATAAGTGAGGTTCCTATCTGAATTTTTTGCCTCCCTAAAGCCAAGTGTTAAGCATCTTGTTTACCCGGAGTCCGTGCACCATGTGTTGGTAACAACAATCAAGTATCTGAGGCCCACTGCAATAAGTAGCATTTGTTTTCCAGTTTCCATCTGAAACATTAAAGCCTTCCCACTACAATTCCTGTAACCACAACTCCAGTACCATTGATATCTCTAATAGCATCGTACAGATTTCTATTCGCCTCGTATCAGATGTAACTGCAACTCATCTTGCTTTTCATCTCGGTCTTCAAAGAAGACATCATTGTTCTGAAGATGCAATGAGTGGCTTATCTGAAGTGTCCTGAAGAGATACTGGCTCTTTTAACATCATTTTTATCAGCTCTTTAATTACTTGGAATTTTGTCATGCAATCTGTGAAGCCATGTACACATCATGGAGCAGACTCTGACTTTCCCTCAAGCTGCTAAAACAAAAAGTGGTTTTGCACAGAAAGCTGCTTCAGATGACCTGCTGCTGTGTTCCCAGACACAGCCCTGAGGGAGAGTTTCACACGCAAAGAATTTCGGCTGTCCTAAGATACCGTGTGGATCTCAGGACCAGTGGAAATGCCTAGCTATAGATCCATCTGACCTCGCTTAACTCCCCTAAAATGCCTCTTAGCTCTCTGCAGTGTGCTAGCAGAGGATCACAGAGTTTTGCACACTCACTTGAATGCACTTCAACATCTTCACTTGCCTTCCTTACCTTTAACCTTAGCATTTTTTCAGCTTCTCCCAACCCACTGCTCATATATTTCCTGATGGAGACTAGTCCCTGCTTTTGAAACCAAATGGTGCTGGCCAGAGATTATCCCTTGCTGGCACAGAAATGCCAATTTATCAGCCTTATCTAACTAGTGACAGTCTAATATTTATGTAGCTGTAGAGCCCTTTTGTTGTTTATTGGCAACAAAACTCCCATCTGAAGTCCATGGATGGTTTTGCCTAAATAAATGTTGTATGGTAGCTGCAGATAAAACTAATAATCTGTCTAGTTAAAGTAAAAGATGTAAACAGGAATTCTGTTAAACAATCTAATCCAGGTTTGTTAAAAATCACGTTTTTTCCTGCATGGCAGCAACATGTAGATGCTCTTAACTACCCTTGTCTGCTGCTTCCTTGCAAAAAGCCCAGTGACTGGCAGCAGAGGTCAGCACAGCCCTGGCCCACGTAGTGGGAACCACAGCTCCTGACCAACACAGCTGAGACCTACAGAGATTCTGTGGGTGTGGGATGTCTCTCTGTCATCAACAGAAGGGCAAACTCGGCCAACAACCAGGGGCAAGGATGAGCTGCAGTGCAAAGTGGTTAAATATTAGCAGTTCTCATGCAGGATGGTTGTGTTTGGCTCCAGAGCTTTGCGTCTGTTAATCCCAGCACAGTTTGCTTAGAACTTTCTTGAAAGATGCTTGTGGAGGAAACAGCAGGAGACTGCACTGCTGTGGGGCAGCCAGGCAGCACTGATGAGGTGTGGGTTCGTTAGCCTGGCAAGGAGCCATGCCAGCACAGCTCTCTTGAACAGAGATCCTCAGCTAGTTCGTCTAGCCAGCTTTGCATGGTGTGTGGGGGGGTATCACTCAGAGTTTGCTTTTGCTTATGCCTTCTCCTTACATGTATTTTAGTGATGGAAAGATGAAGTGCTGATGTATTTCCATCACCGGGGTTAGCAAGCCTGTTTCCAAAGAGTCTGGGTAATTTTTGTCTCAGACCTCTCCCAGCTTTCCTTCTGCCTTGCCTTGCAAGTTAGCTATGATGCAGCAGTGGAGCAAACCTGCCTGCTTCTTTCTAAAACCTCTTGAAGTAGCAACTCCAGAAAACCCCTGGAAAAAGGATTGCCTTCCCTTAAAGGATGGCTCCTTTTCCCCTGGGAGCATTGGAGTGATAGACCTCCTATATCCCCAGCAGCCTTCCTTGATAACTGAAAAATAAATTCAAAAAATGATATGTACTAGTTCAAAGGAAATAGATTGAGCTTCACATGAGAAGTACTGAAGTATGCATGTTCTGGCCCTACATGCAGAAAGTCCAGCAAGCTTTTTTTTTACCCCTGGAAGCTTGGTAACTTGAGGGGGCAAAGGCAGTGATGTCTTAATATATAGACACTATTTTCGACTGTACACCTGAGCTGCTGCAAGGATGCCATTTAATAATTCCTAAATTATGGCAGGACCTATTAAAACCTCAAAAGCCATAAGAGAAAAAAATGAAGGGTTGTGCATTGAGTATCTGAGCAAGGGGACATAAGCTAGTATCAAAGCAGAGCATAAAATCCAGCAAACTGCACACCCAGCCCTTTGTTGTGATCACTGCCACTAGACAGGAACATGGTCAAAGGTCTTGGTACAATTTATTCCAATGATTTCATAACAGCACAGAAAGACTCCTGAAGTCCTTGGCTCCAGTCTCAGCTGTAGCAGTAACGGGTGAAGAATGGAAAAAAAAAAAAAAAAACAAACAAAAAAAAAAAAAAAACCAAAAAAAAAACAACAAAACACCTCTGTTTCTCACACTGTGAATACAGGCTGAGATATCCCAAGGTTTCTGGGTGTCTAAACTTCCACTGACTTCTCTGAGAATTTCAGTCTTCAGGTAGGAGGAGGCACCAGCAGATCTGTAGAGATCTCATTACTGGAGTCCAGAGCCTAGTCACATGTAACATCCTTTCAGACGGAAACAGGTATGTGTGATACCCTAGAAGAACAATGGTAGCAAAACCTAGGGTGCTGAGCAACTCTGGTTTATTATGGAGAAGTTACACCTTTCCAAGAGTCTCATCCTCCTCACTGCATGTGGTTTTATCACAGGTGAGGTTTTATCATGGCAGTCCAACTGCTCATTGCTTTTCCCCAGGTTTCTCAGAGGTTTTCTAGCCCCTTTTATCCCACAACACAGTTGGACTGGAGTGACATGAGAAGGGACAGAAAAATCTCTGATGAGAATGAGAATGGTTGCCCTGTCAGGAGTGATTAACACCAACACAGTTAAACACCTTACCGATGAAGACCTGCAGGATGTGCATGAAATTTTAAAAAGCCATTCTCTTTCCAGTCATGCCCTCTTGGTAAATTATAATTTCAGCAAATTAAGCAGAATGCTGTTGAAAAATTTAATGTGGTAGAATCTGGCAATTCTGACAGCCCAGCAAAGTCTACAATGACCTTTGAAAAACCCTTCCTTTTAGTACCATCATGCAGCTGTGCAGCATGGCCACCTCCATCCTACTGCACACTGCACATCAGAAGTTGATGGTTACAATCAAAACAAAATGGTTCTCAAATAATCACAACAGAGGCAGTTTTAGTTGGCGTTATCTTTCTTTCATGGCAAACCCTCTACAAGAAAGTTCACCAGTCATCATGAGATTACAAGCTGCTGTCTGGGTGCGCGTTAGCAGCAGAGGTTGTGATGAGATGAGAGCTGTGAGCAAGGCAGCCTACAGCGGGTGCCATGAGAGGCACGCTGCAGAACCTCATCACTAACAGTGGAGTCGGGGCTCTCGAGCTGTCAGGTACAAATCTTGTCATAATGAGCAGAGCATTAGTGATAAAGGCTGAAATCTGCAAGCTGCCTAAGGGATTTAGACGCTCAGTTCCCATTAAATTTAATGGGATGCCTGCCTCAAAATCCCACCCACAGTAAATTTTTACCAGCCATTCTTTGTACAACGGAAGGAGACGGGAGAGAAAAATAGAGGGGGATGGAGAGAATCAGGTATAAGAGTGTTTCTTACTGGGACTGAAGGCCAGCTGGATGTTATAAAATAGCATCCAAAACGGGGCTAGAATAAAATACTGCAGAGGGGTCTCTTCTAATACTCCGGTAATTTGTGTCTGGACTCTGCTCCAGCCTGCCCTGTGAGGTGGATGGGAACATAATGCCCTCTGTGCTTTGAGATTTCTATTTCTGGACTACAGACCTACTTGCAGTCATTAAAACACATTTTAAAATGAAAATTAGGTAGAGAGACATAGATGGGATGGTAGTGGTCTTTGGAGATATGTAGGAAGAGGATGAAGGGAGGCTGTGCTACACCAGTTCACTTCTCTAATTAGGCCTATTGCATTTACTTCTTCAACCAGTTTTATCTGTATTTAAATCAGGTGCATTTTTTAAGTGTCAAAAATACTAAAGATCAACATGTTTCCTTGGTAACCATGGATCCCATTACTTTGCTTCCAAAAAGCAAGCAGCTCCTAGGCTCAGCTCCAACCTACCTAAGTTCAGACCCCAAGCTGAGCAAGTGTCAGTCTAGGTTTCCTCCATAGACTAGAAAAAGAGAAAGGTCTAGAGAGACATACTGATGGTTCAGCTCTTGTCCCTGGAGAGCAGAGGGGTTCATCTCATTTAACTTCACCCACTCATGCATTAGGCACCAGCTCTTAGGTCTCTGCCTAAGCTTCCTACATAGACTGGCAGGTATTTCCAGTAGGAATTTCCATCACCTGAAGTTATGTATTTAAGATAGGTGCCCTGATAGGAGACTACAGTTACATGGTCCTGGCTTGAATAGATGCTGACAGGTAGCTACGATGCCCAAATAGTAAAGCATGAATCCTATTGGATTTCAGTTGCACGTTCTTTTGATAATTGTGTTTATCTTTGCTCTTAGTGAAGGTTTCCCTTATGCTTATACTGATCTTCTCTTTTGACTGTAAGTCATCTTGCTGGAACTCTAGGTTAACAACAGAAAACACAGCTCATGTGACAATACTTCCAAATTACAGCGTGTGACTTATATTTCCCTTTGTTTCCCAAAGAAGAGCCTGTTTTCAAGATGGTTAAGGTTTCTTTCTTGTCTTTTTGGTTTTCTTTCTTGTCTTTTTGGTTTTCTTTCCTTCTTTCCTTCTTTCCTTCTTTCCTTCTTTCCTTCTTTCCTTCTTTCCTTCTTTCCTTCTTTCCTTCTTTCCTTCTTTCCTTCTTTCCTTCTTTCCTTCTTTCTATTTTGTTGGCTGTTTCCATGGCTTGATTTTCTATCTGGAAATAAATAAACGCTCTCTTCACCCTGTGTTTGCCCTGCCTGTTCAGCTTGAGTGATGTGGAGGCGGGTAGGAGGGATTCCGGGCAGCCTGCTGCAGTGTGGCATCTGGAGATGTAAACTTGGAGGAGTTCCCAGGAAGGGAATATAACATTTGGCAAGGAGAGAAGGAACTTAGATGAGAAAGGTCTGTGAGGTTTCCCCCTTTTCTGTCCTCATCCTGTTGCTTATTTCTGAATATTTGTTTTATTCCCTAGCCATATTAGTAGTGTAAATTACACAGATGAGCTAATGAGATCATCTGTGTCTGTGCCATTTTGGGAAAAGGGAAACATGGAGATGCTTTTTCCTTTCTATCCTTTCTAATAATTTACCTTTATTTTGAGACTAAAGATGCTCAGATTCTGCACACTCAGCTCTGCAAGCCTGGGACAGATCCTACGGCACTTCTTGTGCAACTTGATAAGTATTTCTCCCCTGCATTTATGTGGCCAATTGTTTACCCCAAACACCTCTGTTGTCTGATGCCATATGTATGTATGGGGTGAAATTCTGGTCCATGGAAGTTCTTTTTTTACAGAAATAGGACCCGGAATTTGCCCATGCAGAACTTTAGGTTCAAGAAATACAACGAGTCACTATAAGGAAGAAGAGGTTGATAGCAATCTCCTTGTTCTTTTTGTTCCTAAATTCTGCTTAGCAATGACTGTAGGCAGTGCTGGGTGAATGTTCAGCTGGTGTAAATGTAGGCACCTTCACTGCAGCATTGCTGATTTATTGGGATGTGACCCTATGTTTGCAATTAAGATTATGTCCATGGAACAGATGGGTCAGAGTGATGCATTTGCCTTTATGAGGCACTGAATCAGATTCACTGCAATAGATCATTCATATCACAAATTGGTGCCATGCTGTTTTAAACAGCAGTGGTGCAAGGAGGAATTTCTTGTAGCAGTTGACAACTTTCAGACTTTAGTATGTGAAGCTGCTTCTTTTGCTAAATGTTTGCTGGTGTAGAAGGAAACGAGTCTGTAAGGCATTTTTAGTTTCTGTGCTGAAATTACAATTGTTTTTAAACAGAGTTTGAAAGTTGCTCAGTTAGCAAAAAAGGCTTTTAGTGGGATGGGAAAGACAGTTCTTTCTTCAGAAACAGGTTGTACAGTTTGGTTGTGAATCCTTCTCTAGAGGCAGTACTGTTGCTTTTTTCCTCACTCTTGTTAATTGTCTCAAATGAAAATTCTCAGAAATGCACAAACTCCAGCTGGGAGTTTCTCAGCTGAGACAGGGACACTATCACTTGGGTGCTTTGCTTTGATGCCAGGGATGTGCAATAAGAGGTAACATGTGGGACATTTCAATGG
This sequence comes from Merops nubicus, assembly GCF_000691845.1. Classification (NCBI taxonomy): domain Eukaryota; kingdom Metazoa; phylum Chordata; class Aves; order Coraciiformes; family Meropidae; genus Merops; species Merops nubicus. Next base: position 42,377 of record NW_008633307.1, on the reverse strand, counting down.
GATCATCAGGACACTGCCACTTTTCCCAGCACACGCTGCTTTTCAGAGAGCTTTCCTGGTCACTGGAAGATGCTGCTTCTGCTTTGACCAGAACTAGCAATACTGGTGTCTTCTGCTCCTTGAATTTCATTGTCATGACTCCTTTAAGGAGCAGAATAAATGATTGTTGGTTCATTCAATTCAGTTGTGGATAGACACGAGGAGACGTGAAAAGGAAGCACTCAAAAAGAGACAAAATTATAAAAAGATAAAATGTCTTCTGTAGCACAGATCTTTCCTCTCAACCTTTCTCCCCAGCAAGCTACCCTACCTTCTTTCCTTTCTTAACTTAGAGGTAAGCTTAAGAATAAAGTGAAATTTTGTTCCTCTGCATTGCAAAATGTCTGTTCCTTCCTCCCTGGAAGGGGAGGAGGAAGGGAATAGACCATCCCAAACTGGAATGCCCAGTCCTGACCCATGTCTTCTTCCAAGCTTTACTTTCTCATTTCTTGCACTGGGACACCATACAGGAGAGAGGGAAGAGGCAGAAAGAGGAGTTTCAGCTTTTTGTTTTTCTTCTTAAGATCCTTTGACAAACATTTTTATGGTACACCTCAATATCTGGCTTCAGGCTGCTTTTCTGTTTGAATGCCTTCTGCATGATAACACAGTGACACTGGGGAATACAGTGCTCAAGATGAGCAACGCTCAAGGTCCTCTCATATGGCAGGACTAGGCTACTGGTAATTTGGCTAGTGTCAATGTTTAAAAAATAATTGAGTAGGAGAGCAGCAAGTCTCCTCCCTTCTTAACAGAAAGGTCACATATTGTCACTGTGACTTCTAAGCCCTGGATAAGGAAATGTTAAGGCAGAGGTAATGTCAGGAAGGGATGGCTGTGCTCCAAGATCAAGCTCAGAGTGGAAAAGCCCTGCTCCTTTTGCTGAGTGGTCTGTCCCCCCAACCAGACCAAGCTGCCACGCTGTTTCTTATTCCTTCCTCTGGGTTTAGGCCTGGCACAGAGGACAGTAGGAGCTCAAAATAAGGGTTCCCCTCTTTAACTCAAAGCATGGTGAGACGACTTCTTTTTTGCATACAAGTCTCCTGAATTCAGGATGTGTAACCTGTGGCAGCAGTAATTCAGATTTGAACACATTAATTCAACCAAGTCAAGGTAACACAGTTTTTTTTTTTGCATGGTTTGTTTCAGAATATTTTCTGTGGGTGTTTGTAGTAAGCAAATCATAGCATGCAGTTGTTGCTATAGCAATAAGCCTCCTTTAGTGAATGAGATAGGGTAGCCCCCCCCAGTTATCACTGCAGTGTAGGTACCTGACACAGTTTATTTACCAAGGATGTGAGGAGTATTGATAAACCCTGAATTCTAGGAGCAAATGGTTCTAGTATGTATAGATTTCTGAAAATCCTTCTTTCTTTGAAATTTGAGTCACCAGTGAATCTGAAATTTGCTGATTATAATTGCATTAATTATACTAATGAGTGATTTTTTTTTTTTTTTTTTTTTAGTTGTGTTTGATCTGAGTATGAGATATGTAACTTAGGTGTGTGTGATATGTTATATTTTAATTTGGAAGCTTAGAGACACACAGCCTCTGTGATAGCTCTGTGAGCAGTCTGGACCAACCAGGGCAGTCAAAATAACACAGCTAAACCCAACCTTAATTCTCATGGAGAAGATTAAGTAAAATGTATTTGAAATGTTTTGTCTAGAAATGTTAAAGCACAAGAAAGGCTATAACAACTTTTTCCTGTTGTCAGCTTTGTGTATTGGTTCATAGAGCAATAGTGGCATCCAGTCTTCAGGGAATTAATATTTGTTTTTAACTACTCTGTGGGCTGATGTCAGCAGATCAGTCAGGCAGGACTGCCAGCATACACCCTGTGTGAGGCATCTAATCCTTGTTCCTCCTGCTTTGTCAGAAAATGGGTCCAGTCCAAATCCCTTTGAAGTCAGGTGCAAAGATGGTCTGGGATCCTTTGGAAAGATCTCTTGGATTTGGTCCTGTGAATGGGATTTAATGCTTGACCATTCAGCTCTACATCCAGACTTGATCCTTGACTCACTGGGGTGATTCTGAATTTATGCTGATAGAGAGAAAATTAGTCCCTTCTTCCCAACATTAGTGCATAATGAGGAGCTACCAGCTCAGTTCACTTCACTGATGTTACAGTTTCCTCTTATCTCTTCTCTCCCTCATGTTCTTCACATCCTTACAACGGATATGAAAAACAGATCCCTTTAGATAGATACTATAGATGCCACCTAATTTATGATGATGATGGACTAGTGGCTGTAGAAGAAACAGAATGAAAGAGGAAAGTAGTTGTAAAATTGCTGCTTTTTGTGGGATGCCTGCACTTGCCTATAAGTATTTATTATCCTAGATGGCAATCTAACTGATTCTCCTTGATGTACTCCAGCACTAATAAAGGAATTTTGCAGTATTATTATAGCAATTTTAAATCAATTCACTCAGTGAGTGCTGTTGCGCTCCAGAAGTCAATTATAGATATCACTTAAAAAAACAGATAACACAAATCTGGGCCTGTGTTTTCATCACTATGCAGAGAGCAAAATAAAACTACAGCAAGGGAAATGCACATTAGAAAACTAGAGGTGTTGTGAAGAGAGGGGATTGGCATGAAGGGTGATGTTTCTGCTGCAAGGTTTTCTTCAGGCTTCAGAGCATTACAGACACTGCCACCTGCTTTGCTTTCCCATCCAGCTCCCAAGTGGTCTTCAGGTAGAAACATCACATTTTATGGCTTTGCTTTTGAAAACATTTCTTGCTAAAGGATCATCATGAAATCATCTAGCAGCCATGTCGGGACTTCAGGTGAATTAAAATGTACTGCCTAAGGTTGATGATGGCCTCATCCTTTGAGGCCAACAAAAAGCTAGAAACTGATAAATATAAAGCACATTCTACCATGAGAGGTAGATGCCTGCTTCTTTAAGATTGTTTCATTCCCTAGCACTGAAGATCCACATAATTTTCAGTTCTTTCCATCACCATGTCCTTCACAAAAGTGATTTTTTCTTATTGTTACATCTCCTGGGAGCATTAAAAGGGATTTCTGTTATTGTGGTTGGAAACAGTGGCTGATTTTTAATTCTTAAATACCCTTTTCCTTTCCTTTACAGAGAAAAGCTTTGAAAGATTTCTGGGAGTTCACTTGGGTTTAGTGCAAGGGGGTACCTAGAACTGAGAAACTGAGATAATTTTTCATTACTCATGACTCTAGGAATTGAGTTCAATAAAAACATTGCCTAAACCAGGGTATATATAAAGCAAGTACTGTATCTGTACAAAATAAGATAAATCTGTACAAAATAAGGATAATAATGCCTATTTGGATTTTTGTTGTTGGTTTTTTTTTTGTGTGTGTGTGTTTGTGGTTTTGGGGTTTTTTTCTGCTTAAAAAGGCTCCTCAGCAAAATCCTACTTCATCTATAAAAATGTCTTCCCAATGCCTATTAATTGTCACACCTCTGGGCAGAAGGAGTTTGAAGTTTCAAGGCAGATAATACCTTGCCAACACTATGATAAACAACCAAGCAACTATGCTCTATCTTTGGTGAGAGATAAGCTGGAATAAGGAGTGTGATTAACAGCTGTGTTCAAGATTTATCTAATCAGCTTGGAGAGCAGGTCAATGTGTTGTCTTAATACGATAGTTAAGGTAAAGTTGCAAGTTCAAGCAGGTTTGACCTCAGCACACTTGCTGTGCAGCCAGTGAACTTCTTTTGATTATTCCCTGTGAAGGTTTATAGGATAATGAAACAAATACAGGGGAGAAGACAGAACATAAAATATAATTGCCTTTTCTTCCAGCCACCCCCTGACAGAAGCTAAGCTATCATACAGGGTGTGTGCTGGTCCCTGTCACTCTCTGTGCATTGAACCAGGATAGGTGAGCTGTAGCATGAGCAGTTTTGCAGAAAGAGATGGTGAAAGTGTGTTCCTGGGCGTTTTGGTCTCAATCAAATAAAAGCTCTGTGTTTCTCAATCCAGAAGGTGTGTGCTTATGGCACCAGGGTTTTAAATAGCTGACTGTTTTTCCATTCAAAAACTGTACATGTGTAGACATGGAAGGACGAGGAAGCGAAGCTGAAGAAGCAAGTCCTCTGTGGTTTCCAATCAGCTCAGATCCATCAGGCTCAGTACAGGGGCTCTGACACAGCCCAGAGTCACTCGGATGGCAGTGCAAGCTCTCAGGAAGGGGGTGAGAAGGCACACCACAGGGAAAAGAAGTAACATAGTGTGAAAAGCCATGACATCAATCATAATTGCGGTAGTGAAACATTTTAGACCACTTCCAGAGAGCCTTGTTCTGTTCTCCTTCCACTTCTAAGCCCCCTGTATGTACTGGACTGATAAAAACTTCCCAGCAGCCTTCTGTTGCCTGTGATGAGGTAAAATTGTTCAGCCAGCCTTGGGGCAGAATAAGTAGAGCTGCTGACACATTGCACCCACAGCAAATTGGCTCCATTATTTTTCACTGATGGAGATGTGTACAGTGGAGGGGAGGGGAGAATTATTGTATATAAATGTTGCAATATACACAGTTCCCACTTGGAATTGATTTTTCCCTTGTGAGATGTGCTGTATCATTGAAAGAAGGAGAAAGGTATCATTTTAAATCTGACTCCTGTAAGAGGAATTAAACAGGAGTAAAAAGAACCTAAAAAGTGGAGGAATTATCTCAAAGGTGCTATAAATAATTTCCTTAGGAAAATGTAGTCTTGCTGCTGTGCACCTTACTGACCTTGTGAAACAAGCCTTCCCATATCTTCCCACTGTATTATTTAATACTAAGTCCCTCCAGCTCTTTTCCTCTGCATTCAGCACCAGTTTGGCTTGTTTGTTGCAGGTGGCAGATTGGAAAGAAGTGGAGGTTACCTCTGACAGAATTGTCAAATTAAATTTATCCTGATCCCTGTACCTTCTCCAAGAGATCTTGTATTTAGAGTAAAGTACATGCAGCTTATAGGCATTGGTTTTCAAAAACACTTTGACAGCAAATAATAAATATAAAATAATACACAATACAATATGCAATTGACTTATATGCCTCCCAGTCAATGCAAGTGTTATCCAGCATACATAATTACATTGGAGACAGCACATCCTTTACCTGGGAATGACATACTCTGATAAAAAATAAATAATAACAACCCCCCCTAAGTATGCACCACTGGGTGCCTTTTCTAAATCTGGCTATGAAGAATGAATGTGAAATTAGCATTCGATTAGAAGTGAAGGAAATGCAGGCTGTGAATGTAAAGCAAAAGACTATATCAATGTCTAAATATGAATGTGACATTTGTATGGCTGCATAAATTGTCTCCTTGTGTAGCATAGCTCAGACAGAAGATCTGCAACAGGAGCAGCAAAGTGTGTTTTTCCACAGGGTAGGAGAAGTCGTGGATTTAAGGTGGTTTTCTCAAGTGGAAGACCCGTCCTTCACCTTTGTTCCTCTCCTCTTTTTTCCCTCAGGGACCTGAGAGTGCTGCAGTTTTTATTTCCTATCTTATTTCTTTATTGCCACTGTTAAAAAATTCATAGCAAGCCGTTTTCTCCTAATTTTTCCTCTTCCATTTTTTCTCTCAGCTTTTCTGTAAAGATCAGAGTTTACTATATCTTAGGAGTAATTTTGTAATGCTTGTCTTTATATCTTGCTCTTCCTCCTCAGGACACAAAGTGGTGGAAGCGGAGCGTCAGTCATCTCTTACAAGCAGGGGACAGCCAAAGAGTATTTGGCCAGGCCATGAAACCACTTCATGCCACTTAGTATCTGAAGGCAGCTTTCAACCCTTGTCAGAATAACATCTAGTGCAGGCTTGTCCCTGTCACCAGATAGCTTCTTGCCTCTTCCAAGGGCTACCATTGTGCTTAGGAGCACCCTGCACCCGCACAGTCCCTTTCCCATGCACTGGGCTATAAGGGCAATTGGTAACATCTTTTTTCCCCCCCCTAACTTCATACTCTGAATATTACTCCGAAAACAAGATGATGTGTCTACTTTTGTATTGGTTTTGGCCATGAGAATTAAGTCAGATGGGACTGACATCTTTCTTTCTCTGGCCTGTCTCCATTCAAGACTGAGTGGATATTTCTGGGCTGATGCGTTTATTGCCAATTACTCTAAAACAAGAAGGCAAGGCATGGAGCTTGTCAGGGCAGATGGCATTAAAACTAAATTCACAAGCTTTGCTTCAGGTGAGTCTGATGTCACCCTCAAATCAGGTCAATTTGGGATCTAAGAAAAATACTTATTTTCTTAAAATGAAATTGTCCTTTGCCATCTTCCAAAGCTATCAAGAAAAGTTTGCATTTGTAACACCCAGCTTTGCCATCTACTTGACCTTAAATCCAAGCATTTACGTTCTGTTTCCCAAAATAAGCATCAGTTAAGTTTTGGGGAAATGCCTTAAGGGTGTACAAGCCAAATTGTACCAGTTAGAAAGATGCTGGGTTTAAAATCATCTTTATGGGTGAGTCTTCCCATTTCTGTTAGCATTTAACATATCCCTCTAAGACTGGATGCTCTTTGAAGCAAGTTACCAGCTTAATTTGGACTCTTTAATAAAATTTAATGCTATTTTTTTTAATGAAGAAGGATGAAAAGTTGCCTAAAGGGGAATCTTGAGCACAAGGTATTTGAAGAAATTATTCTTTGAGAATGTCAATCTCTTATCTCATTCTCCAAAAATCATTTAATGAAATAACATTAATGTTTCACTTCTAGTTATATTTGCTTCTCCCCCCCTGCACACATTTACTTTATTTTTGTTTTGTCTTCTTTTCAAGGAAAAAAATAGAGCACAACAAGGTTCTTGCACAACAACCTCATGCTATTGAGCAACAATAAATATTGTCTCATTCTTGCAAATGGGGGGCATAGTTTTTTCCAGACAATTAGGTAGATAGCTTTTGCTTGCATTTATTAATGCTGATCTAAAGTTTAGCAGGCTTGGCTCTGCCAGTTAGATAATTACTGCAAACTTGGGCATCTGCAGCCAGGCTCTAGAAATGAAGCAGCCCTATCGCCATTCCCCATAGGCAATTACCTAAAACAGGAGATGGCTTTCTGCTCCAGATGTAGATATTGAGTGCTCTCCCTTTAGATTTATTTGGGTCCTGCTGTCAATGCCTATATTTGTCACTGAAAGACTCGGCATCGGACTCTGTGAATGGGAAGAAGCAGCACGAGTTTTTCTCTGCAATTTCCTTAAAAGCCCCAGCTCTCCATAACCACCTGTTAGGCACTGACTGGTGGTATTTTGAACTAGAAAGGGAGAACATGGTGGTGTCCTTTCCTTGGTGAATGATTGGCTCATTTCCCTCTTCATCTTTTGTATTCTTGGGTCCTGCTTCTTCTTTAATGAAGTAACCGTGCACTTTATGTGGTATGGGTGTTGGATGGCAATGAGTCATGTCAGCAAAACAGTATATTTTACTGTGGGTAGGATCAAGAGGAAGAAGAGGGATGGGCTATAGGATCAATGGGGTGGAAGATAAATCCAGCCTACTAGTTTTACCATCCACGGCAAGAATTTCTCTATTCTGGACTTATATATAAATAATTGTCTTATTCTGTTGACCAGTTCATAGTGGTTATTTAATTTTCAGTACACTAGGCTCTTCTTCACATATTTGTTAGTGCTTTATCTCTGTTGAGCTCCCCCTTCTTTTCAGGAAAAAGGACAAATGTATGTAATTTCCATAGATCCTGCATCGGTCACATTTTTCTCTATGACTTTTCCCCCTGATTTCAAGGCTCTATTATTTTCTGTAACACTGTAATATTATCTTCATGGTTC
>NW_008633307.1:0-34519 GCF_000691845.1 Merops nubicus | reverse complement strand
AAAGAGTGGATTATATGAGAATTTCCTGAGCAATCTCCAGAGTTTCGTTTTGCGTTTACATCACTGTGCACATCCATAGGAAACAGAAAGGAAATAAACAGGTCATGGTGTTCCTTTCCCCAGCACAGTAATTTAACTCCTCCAAAATCAGTGGGAATAGTTATCCTTCAGCACAGAGGGAAATTAATACATGTCCTGGGATCTGACCGGTGATGCCAAGACTCCTCATCTGTCTACAGTCATTGATTTTAAGGTCAGGTTGCAGGACTAGGGTGTAGCTTTGCATTACTATGACATTTGTTGACCTTTTCAAAAAAAAGGAGACCCATTTTTTAAAATATGGGGCTTTTACATGCACACACAAATATGTTTTTTAAAAAAAAAATTCTGTATTTTATGCTCAAGAGAAAACATGCATCACTGCACCCCGGGAAGCAAAGCAACAACATCAGGAGAGGGAAATTCCTGTCTTCATTCAAATCCAAAATTCTTCACAATCCTTCTGTCATTTGTGAGCTATCTCTAACTGTCATGTATTCAATAGGTAACTCAATAAACATCAAGCCAAGCCTCTTCCTGTCTGCCAAATCTTTTCTCCCCACCAGGCCAATCCCCAAAGACACTGCACGTATCCATCCCAACCCTGCCTGGATACCTGCTTCAGAAGGGATTCTCCAGCCAAGCGAGAAGAGTCAATTAACTAAGTGGCAAAACAAGCACAACTCTTGAAAAGCACTCTTTTACTTCCTAATGAGGACTCTAACTGTGCTGGATTTTTTCCTTTTTTATTTATCAAGTTTTTTAATTTAATTGTCATAAACATCCAGAAGACAAACAAAAAAAAGTCCCCTAAACACAAACTGTAGAAAATTCTGGGGTATATAGGTACTCTGTAGTAATGATTCATGCATTTGCAGCTGGGATAATAATAGTCTAATACCTTGATCATATTGCATTTTACATAATTTTACATAATTGTTCATAAAGGCTACAATTATTGTGACTGTGAAGTGTAAAATTACAGGAAGAGAATGAAAAAGCCAACTCAAACTAATATGTTTAGTCTGATTTTCTTGTACTAATTACCACTGGGAAAACACATATTTTAACCTAGCAATGTTTGAACATTTTTGTACCTCAGTGCTGCCACAAATGAAACAGTATAAAAAATACAGTGATTGTCATCCCAAGTGCCAAATTACTGAGCACTGTTGAGTGTGCTCACAGGGCCATGTAGGTATTTTGGCTTTCTGAAATATTTGTAGCAAAGAGAGTGTGGTTGCTAGTGGTTTAAAGCACAGATCTTGCTCACCTGTTAGGTTATTAAATGCATTAATGTTTCTGCTCTCTGCCTTACTAAAGAGCATTCTGACTGCCAGCATCATGAGGAATATGCTGGGTTTGTGTTATTTTTACCATTTTCTCATTGTTTTAATTATTCCCCAGTGTTCCAGGGGAAAAGCAATGTTCAGCTGCAGGGAAGAAGGGAAAACCCACTCATTTGAAACACAGAGAGCCTGAGGAAGGGGAACCTGGGACAGCTGTGCACTTTGCTAGATGCAAATTTCCATGCAGATAATCATACCTATGGCTGGGCTTCCCCATGTGATGATTTGCATGGACACACACCCATGGAGTCCCAATGGCCACGTGCTGCTCTGTGTCCAGCTGCTTTTCTGCAGGTGGGACCCCTGTTATGACAGTTGGTTGGTTTTTTTTATGACAGAGTTACGACAGTGCCTTGCTCACTATGTGTGCCACCACCAAACCCTTCTCTCAAAATAACCTGGCAAGAAATCCTGCAGAAGTAACAAACTCTGTGAATGCAAATTGTGTCTGTGCTGATGTGGTGGCAGGAGGCTGAGGGCATGGAGAGATGGGCTTGAGTGATGGGGCCAGCAAAGATCTGTCCCCTCAGCTACTGCCCGGGAGCCAGAGCCACGCAGCACCTCAGTGCAAAGCTCAGTGCTTTGGCTGAAGCTGTGGCTGATGCTGGGCTCACATTAATATGCCAGTCTCTACACTGAAGCCATTGAGATGCAAGCCCATGTTCGCCTCTAATTGTTCTGGGGAGAGTGGACTGCTGGGAGCACTAACTTTTTAAATTGCCTCCTATAGACTCCTCTGAGCTTTACCACCAAAGCTGTCATCGCCATTTAAAGTTGTGAAAAGCCCAGCCCTCTACACTGAGGTGGAAACAGGTCTTGGGCATGGCCTTCAGCTCATGTGAGGAATGAATTTTGCCCAGAAAGCTGCAATAGTATTAAATACGTTAAGGGCACAGAAACTGAGTTTCGAAACCGAAGGAAGGAATGATGGAAGGCAGGAGCAAAAAGGCAGGTGTCTGGTGCACAGAACACTACTCGTTTGCTTTCTTAGCTTATTGGAACAGCCTTTAGGCACGATCCGTCTTTTCTGGCTCAAAAAGACCCTCTGGCATTTTGTTGGATGAAAGAGAACACAGAAGCCCACCTAAATCTGTTCCTGAGGTGTCAGGAAAGCATCACCTTCTCTGCATCATCTTTCTGTGAGTTTATGAGCAGGAGAAGATTAGATGCTGTGGATACTGACTTGCTGTCTTCATAGGAAAAAGATTTTCACAAGGATTTACTCAGGCCTGTCGTTACATTTCTGTCTCTGTTGGCTCCTGCAGTAATGGCAGAGGAGAAGATTAAATGGCTACTGCCAGAACAGAAAGGCCACCATGGTAATCAAGTCTGCATGGGGGTTTGAGCGAGGAGCTCATTTTCAGAACAGTATCTTGACTTTAAAATCCTTCAGGATGGATTAAAACAAAATTTGCTCAGCCCAATATCTTCAGGAGTCTGACTGACCATCAAAGCAAAGGCTTCATGGTGGCACTTCACCAAATCAGCTGCGTTATCTTGAAGTTAACCGATTTCCTCTTCTCCAATTTTCCCATCCCTCAAAGGCAAACTAATACACTGCCAGTGCAGCACTTGGACTTCTCAGGACCTGCTGTTCTGGCAAATCAGAAATAGATTTCTGTGCCAGTCTTTGATCTCTGGAGACTGGCATGCACAAGTTTAAATTAGATTGTTCAAACGTGTAAAAATCAAAATAGCCAGCTCCTGTGTAAATAAGCAGAGTAATCAGTGCCACCTCCTGTAGACCTCAGTGGTCCCACAGCCAGGCTGGATCTGCAAACTGCTCTTGCTAGTGAGGGTTCAGGTCAACAGGTCTTCTCACAGTGGGCTGGGGGGATGGGCATGGGAGAGTGAGGCACAGAGCAGATCTGCAGCTTCCCACAGAAGACATCATCCTGGGGGATCTGCATTCAGCCTCCCTCTGCATTTTCCTCTGCAAGGTATTCACCTCTCCCATCTGCATGGTGCTTAAAAACCAAGTAGATGAAGTGCTTGAGTCTATTCTCTGGTGGTTAGGAGGATGTTGGGATGAAGGTCGGTCTTGGTGATCCTAGAAGTCCTTCCCAACCACAGTGATTCTCTGATTCTCTGATGACTGCTGACACACGGTGTTTTCCATTTGACTGACGGTGGCATTTGTCTGTACCAAAGTCCTTCATGCTCTGTCAGATGGTAGTTGAGGAAGGAGTGAAACTCCATCATCTCTGTCTAATGTTGGACACTGTGTGTCCCAGGTGCATATGCTGACCCTGGGTAGGGTCACAAAACAGAAGACACTCCTGAGCACATTGGCACTTCTCTGTGGCACAACGGGTTGGCAAACAGTGGTGCCAGGCCAGGTCTTGAAGACAACATAACCATACACAACATGAAACACATCCCAAATGTTGTGTATCACCAAAGCATTCAATACCTCCCTCTGTGAAATCAGCACTTGTTTTATTCAGCGAGATGGTTCCTTTGAGCCATCAGAACGTCAGGAAGCAACCAGAGTGAGGAAAGCAGCTGGTGCCCAGTTTAAAAAGTACTACATTTAATGTAATTTAATAATTTGCTCATATGGTCTGCAGCATTTATTGACTATCCCCATATCCTGAGATTTCACCCTGTCCAGGAGGGAGTACCCACCTGTCCCCCCATCCTGTGCTCAGCCTACCCTGCAGGACTACATATAAATTTCCCTATTAGCAGCGTGCGTAGCTGGCAATACTCTGTTGTACTCCTTAGTTACACGTAAAGTTCTTCTGAAGCAAGAAGACAAAGGCAATATTCTTTGTCGTCATTCTCAGTTATTTCAAAATTGCTACCCACAGCAGAGCATCATCAGTCATTAGAGTCACATATAAGAGCATTATATTCACTTTGCGGTCTCCCAGCTCCATCGCCAAGGACATCACAGCCACAATGAGACATAATCAGTGTGCTGTTGCCAATTTTGAGACATTGTAATTTAGCAAAAATTTCCTGTGTTCAGAATCCTCTGAAGTTGGAGGAGCTGCTAGGAATTTCTCTGCATTCCTTTTATCAATGGCATGGAGGGAGAAATAAGGCGTGAGGACCCTCTTTAGCATGCCACCGCTACGCCTATGGATTGCAGGGCACGTGTGCTGCATAATACCAGACATAACCAACACAACAAGGGACAGCAGGAGAGAGCTGAGGAAAAGCCTCAACCTTGAGTGACCTTCCTGTTGTGAATTTTTAACTTACTCTACTCCCCGTTGCAGCTGTGATGAAAAGATGGTACACAAAAATACTCATTTGTGTAGAAGTTTCAGGAAGAAGCTTCAAATGATACAAATGTGAGACAGCTGATCTGGCCCCTCAGGTTTTTCCAGACAGCATTTAGCTAGTCTGATCTTTATTCCTGACTGGTACCAGCTTGATGAGTGACAGCAGGAAAATCACACCCCTCTGTGCCTCACTTTTCCAATGCACAATTGTATTTACCCAGTACTTGGTGAGCTAAGGACATTTTTAGATTCTCAGTTAAGAGCTGAGTAGAATCTGACCACTAACTTCATGTTGGAATTTCATTAATATTGTGTCTTATGGCAGTGTTTTGTAACATGCAACCATTTAAAACCTATTTTTTACTCTGAAAAAATCTACTGACACTAGGACTTAAGAAATTCTCTATCCTTCCTACACAGATATAAAAAATGTGAATTTTCACAGTCTATAAGTGGGGCTGTTCCCAGAATCTTCCCTTATGCTAAGGAGAGAGAAGATTGCCCACTTCAACAAAAATATTGCTTCCAGTGGTCCCCTTCTAGCCCAGACAGGCTGGGTCATTATCATTTTTGATTACCAGTACTTTGACTTTATTTACCCTCTGTGAAACGCTTACAAGCATTTGGCCATGCATTTAATGTACGCAACTTACTTCAGGGTCCTTTGCATACTTGAGCACGGAGGGATATAAACGTAAAAGCAGACAGATTTATTGCAGTCTAATTTAATAAAAATGTCAACAAATAAATGCATGTTTGACAGGGGAATAAATATCAAATAGGAACGAAGCAGACAGTGGAGCAGGTTGTAAGAAATTAACACGAAACGTTTTGGTTTGACAGCAACTATAAACCAAAATTGTACTTTGGAGGCTCGGGGAGTGATTTAGCAGAGGTGTGCTTCCAGGGCACGCAGAATCAGCTTGCATGAGCTGGGTGCAGGGAGGTGGGTTCAGGATGAGACCACATCACTACAAAGGGGAAGGGTTTGTGATCTGTCACTTCCATTTGTAAACTGACATCTAATGTAAGGGGAACGAGATGCTGCCTGGATTGGTTTTCTGACGGAGTTGTGCCTGCACGTTGCTTAGCAGCAGCATGCTGGCCCTGGTCCTGGGCCAGTCAGCTCGCTCCTTCTGCCTGCTGCTTGGACTTGCTTGGCCCCTGTGACTCAGGCCTCGTGTACTTATGCTTCAAGGGAGAGGCAGTGAAAAGCTGTAATCTGTGTTTCTCACCTAGACCAGCTGAGTGTTAGCCTACGGAGTGATTTGCACAGGGTGAAATAGGAAGAAGAAGCTGAATGGATTCTCTGGGTGCCCCACATGCTCACACCACTTGCATTTTAAATGCTTCACCCTCCACTGCCCCTTCCTTGTGTCTGTTTGTGCTCCCTTGAGCACCAGCTGCCTGCCAGGACTTCTGCCAAGCCACGCAGCAAATGTCCTGCTCCTCTCAGGGCCTGCAGCCCAGCGACTCCACCAGCTACAGAGCTTTTGAGTTGAGCCTTGTCTGGAGGGAGCTTGGAGTGTTTCAGCTGTGGGACCCATTTCTGTGTCAGACAGACTTCAAGAGGGATGTACTAGAGAATTTGAGGACTCCCACGGATATCAGAGAGCAGATCCATACACAGCAGCTCACTGTGATGCTAATGGACTCTTCTAGTGCTCTCCATTGATTTCATTGAAAGCAAGAGTGTTAGGATGCTGTTCCTAAAGAAAGCACATGGCAATTTTTTTTCTGTAGCAGTGAAATAGCTGTTCAGGCATCTTGCAATATTTGTTTTCACCCTTTTTTGTGGTATTTTGGGCTTCAGTTTCTCATAAGGTCCCCAGGCAATTACTAAAGCTGTGGTTGCCACAAGCATTGTTCTCTTCTCTTTATTGCAGAAATGCACTCAAGTCCTGGGAGAGACTCTGTTTTAATGGCCCAGTCGATATATGATGCTTATTCCACCTCAAGCATTACAAAGTGGTTTTTAAAACATACTTGTTCATCTTAATACCCCTGCAAAGTTTCTGAAATGCTCAATACATCCTATGTGTTTCTTAACATTTCAGCACAAATCCAATATCATACTTTCACTGTAGGCATAGAGTCATCACTCACTATATCGGGGACCATATATCAAGGTGTATACACAGGCATCCAAGGTAACCAGTTTGCACAGGGCTAGCAGTGCAGTGGCTAATAGAAAAGAGCATGTGGGAACAGAATTTGCCTCACCAGAAGCGGTATAAAAGCTTGAAGTTTTCTATATCACAAGTTGGGGGGAGTTGGGAGTGTGGAGTGGAAACTTTTGGTCCTAAAGTTCTCAAAGAACTGATGTGTGAAATTGCAAATCTGGTAGTAAGAGTTTTTAATAAATCTATCAACTCAAGGGTGGCACTGTGTGACTGAAGAATAGCAAAAAAGTATCTGTATTTAAGAAAGGGAGAGAAATAAGGGACACCAGTGTGTGCAGGCCTTTCAGTCTGACACCAGCTCTACAGAATCAAAATTTTTGGACAAAGTTTTTGTTCATTATTGTGATGAGTGGTGAAAAGGACATAGGCTACATCAGAAAAAGTAGTGGCTGTATAGACAAAGAGCTGTTAACATTCTAGCTTGATATAGCCATTTGTGGAATATCTGTGCTCAAAAAATGTGAATTAAACCAAAAATGTATGCAGATGGGGGTATTACAGAGAGTGGAGAGCCTGAGTTAGAAAAGACGGCTAAAGGAGCACGGCTTGTTGATCATAGCAAAATGAAGGCTTAGCAGGGTTATGATTACTGTCTGTAAAAACATTAGAGAGGAAAAAGGACTCTCTGCACTGGAGAAAATTGTTATCATAAGAATGAAGGAAAATGAAAAAACTCACACTGGAAATCAAAAGAAGTTTTCTAGCCATTAGGACGAGGAAGCTGGAACAGCTTTTTGGTAGGAATGGCAATGAACAAAACCCCAACTGCTTTTAAGCCACAACTCAGTAAGCTTATGAAGGGATAATACAATTCAGTGCATATGATAGCAGGAACTGACTTTCAGTCTGTGTAAAGATGCAGGAACCCCATTTCAAAGACCTCATTAAACTTTCTGTGTGTTTCTTTTTCCTTATCTTCCTTTAAAAAAGGATTATCCTGTAATAAACAGGGTGGTGCCATCTGCCAGAGTCTCTGGCACAGAAAGGAGGCATGGTTGTTTCATGTTAGTTTGTTGCATTGAGGGGGGTGGGGGAAGGATTTGGGGCTGCTTCCATCTGTCACTGGGGCTGACTGAAGGTGAGAGCTGATCTCTTGAAATTCAGTGAAAAATTATGGGTGAGGCAGATGTAAGATGAGAAGCGCCTTGAAAACACGAGACAAGCAGATGAGGTTTGATGTGGCTGCTGAAGGGAGGTGAGAAGAGGACTATCTAGAAGGAAAGGGCATAGTCTGAAGTGAAGCTAAGAAAATTGTCTTTATAGTGGTGTTCTCAGAGGATACAAACAGAGCAAAAAGGCAGTTTTCTGTGTTAGAGAAAAGAAAATTAGAGTTTATCTGTGATATAAAATGATGAGAGCCCGGGTGACACGTTTAGCTGTGCAGGGAAAAGAATGACCCTGTTTCAGCAGAGGAAACTGGTGTGATGATACACTGATCTAGTGAGAGCATACAGTGCAGCTCAAAAATGACGCTTAGGTTCAAAAGCTGGGAGACACTGAAGGAATTCTCCAAGGCATTGGTCTGCTTCCAGCACTGATTGTGCAGCTTCTCTTCAAATAGAGCAGATTAGCAGAAAAAAAATGGGGTTTGAAGTATTTGAAGTACAGCTGATGCAAGCTCAGTCTGCTCCTTCTGGGAGAGGAAAGTCCCCAGGAGGCTGGGCTCCCTCCTGGGAATGTGCTACCAGATCCCATCCTCCAGCACTGGGAAGGGAGAACTGGGTCCTGAATAACCATGGTGAGACTGGTCAGAAATTCATGAGAAATTTGGAAAAAGTAAAAAGAAAATTATGAAGTCTGACTTTATTTGTCTTTTAACTTTGGTCCCTGGGGGTTAGGTTTTCAGGTACTTCTCTGTACACTTGAGAGTCAGAGATGTCTTTCAATGCTGATGTCTTAGCAACTGATGCTGGAGTTTTAGCAACTCAACCAGATGTCACAAAGTTTGCATTTACACCATGACAAACTAAAAGGTCAAAAATTTCAAAATTTCATTGGAAGTCTAATTTTCTTATTGCTGTGCATCTCCTCTCCCCTCCAGGTTTCCTATGCCAATGCAGTGTCTGTATCGAGTCACTCCCTCTTCTATTCTTTATCACAGGTAAGGACCCAGAGCAGCTTCTGGTGCATTTCTGAACTGCTAAAAACCCAATTTTATTATTCACCATTCTTCAATGATACTCCTCTTGTATTCCATGCTCAGGACTATAAGATTTAGGTTTTGTTAGAGCAGTTGCTATAAACATTCTTCTCATGTAGTTACCCATATCCTGCTGTCCTTCTGGTGTTTCTCCTTTATTTTGAGGGGGTTTGTCTGTTGACCCAAAATTAAGGATATGATAAAGTGAATGATTCAGATGGCACCAAAAGCTTTGTGCAGATAGGCTAAGTCAGGCCTTCATTAGCTTAGCTTAAACCACTTGAGGCTGCTTTGATTCTGAGAAAGTTCACAGAGGATTTTTGGATTAATTTTCCCACATATCTCCATCCAGGCAAGCCCTAAAAAAAAAAATCATCAATATACACATCATGCCTTCAGAAGATGAGCTTGTTTAGGGATGAAGGATGCTTCTAGAGAGCTGAAAGACTGCAGGCATGAACTAGCAAATGGGGGTGACATGAGGGTGGCGATGGGCAATTGTAGCCTTTCCCTCTCCTACAAGGAAGCTTTGCCCTGAGCTCACAGAGCCCCAGACTCAGAAAGAGAAGGTGATAATAAATTAAAAAACTGTAGAATATGGCCTGTGACAAATATAAATTTCACTTTCTGAGCTTCAATCATCTACTTGTGTTACTATTTGACAATCCAGACACTGCTCCTTCTCTCCGTTTCCCCCTCTGTAAAACAGGGTAAAAGACATTGGTCTCCTTTGGAAATTGTTTTGATACCAGGCACTAGAGAAGTTCCAGGAGTTCATTATCACCATCCTTTTAATGCTACCGCTGTTACCATTCCATGGTTTGCTTTACTGGAGTAATGACCCATTAATATTATTTCGTTGGCTGTACAGATGATCTTTCAAAGCAGCAGTCAAATGTGCCATTAAGAGCTCCAGAAAACTTACTATTCTAATTTATAAGCAGATGCAACCAGTAATAAATAGATTAAAATGAAGTAATGGTCGAGCAAGCTTTTACATAACGAGCTATAATCTCAGCTTGCTGTCTCCTCAGCCATCACTACCTCCTCATGCACCAAGACATAGCTCTGCAGATAAGGAAGCACCTTCTGTTTCTATTGTTGTGCATCCACTGCTTTTCCATGTTTAAAAACGTTTTTTAAGTGTTTTAGAAAATGTGTTTAAAAAAGTAATCCCCTGAACAAGCCCCCTATTCAGTCATCCTGGATACATTGCTGAGAACTTGGCCAACTGATATGTGCAGGTTTTCCATGTGGTGCAGCTTTGCTGGAGGTACTCCTGAAACTGCTTCCTACAGACCCTGAGGAACTAGCACAGTTCTTGTCTTCCAGGCTGTTACATGCAAGACCAAGTATGTTTTAAGAATGATGTCAAAATAGCTAATACAGATGCTGTGTTTCTAATTTAAGAAACACTATGATATGTTTTCCCTCCCAGTAGGGAGAGTTTGATAGTAACCCTCCCAGCCCAGACACTGCTGAATGTTTCATTAGCTCAGAAATGCAAAGTTGGCTTTTCCAGCAGAGACTGTAGAGGTGATGGGGATCTGTGATGTGAGACAACATTTATCCTATCTCAGCACAGAAGCTCAGCCAAAAACCTTCACCCAAAAAAGGCCAACCAAAAAAACCTAACCCAAACAACATGGTAATTACTGAATTCTGAAAGAAAGAAAAGAATATGCTGTTAGTTTATGGAACATATTGGGGTTTTATATTTAGCAGACTAAATACACATTTATACCAATAAAAAGAATAGTGCAATTCAAGGTCTCATAATTTTTGGTTTTTATTTTCTTTCTTAAGTGATGAGGCAGAAAGACGGCAATTAATAGTCTCTTACCACATCTGAAACAAAAAGGGATACAAAAATAGATCATCCTGTTATGAGCTCCTCTGAAAAAAAAAGGGATTTTGACAGATAAATTCCCCATTAAAATTTCTCTTTGATTTTTGTTATGCTAACTATAACAGCTGCCCAGTTTCTAGACCCAGGAACCTGAGGCCCAGCTGTCCTGTGTTGTGCTCGGTGTACCTAGTTCTCTGCAGAAAGGACGGGTGAAGTTTCAAGTTGCACATCATTATGCTTTCTTTCTTTTTTGTTTGTAAACGTCAGAAGTCCAAGAGAGAACGTGCTGCTTTGCCTTCCTTGTTCCCTGCTGACTTCATCCCCCTGAGCAAAGCAAAAATAAGTAGGCCTGGTTTGTATAACAGAGAGGGTCTTACACAGTCACTCCTCTTTGTTTGCCCACATAATTGAGGAGAAGACAGCTTTGGGAGTAGTACTTCTTAATTGCTCTCACAGATGCTGCAAGGCACTTGGTGTAGGGTCGAGCTAAACTGTCCGATTGTGGATTTTCGAAAAACCTTAGGAACAGAGGAGTCAAGAAAAAAAACCCAAGCCCTTATATAACCAGCAAAGTAACCTTCATCTCAGCATTGGCTTTTCTCTGCATAAAACTTCCTCACAATGAACTGGGGAAACAGTGCAGCAGAGGCATTGATGCCCCATCCCCACGGATCTCTGGTGGGCATGGAGAAAGAAGGGGTGGAACTGAACATCTAGGTGTAACTTCTCATCTATCAAAAAGTTCAGCCTTTTAATAAAGCATATGTACAGTAGTAAAAGCTTTCTTCCTAATGAGTACCGGAGTGCAGAAATCACTGTTTCTCAAAGGAAGGCCAGGCTGTACCCCTCTTGATTTTAAATCAAAGGTTGGCTGTGACTCCTCAATCCTTCACAGTCCAGAAGAAGTCGGCAGAGCTGCTAATTAGAGCACTGGCTTCATATTTTGGTTTGAAACCGTGAAATGAAGGGCAGGTCTGCTCTGAATGTTGTGACAATGAAGGGACCTCAGAGTCCTCACTGAGGCTTTTAGATGAAAGAAATGGAGAAGGGCTTCCCAGGGGCAGATTCCCCTGGCCGTGGAGCAGACGAGCCTTCACTGGCTCAGGAACGACTATCAGTGCAGTATTATCCTTGCCCTGTGGGAGTGCAGGCTGGGGAATCAGACTCTAATTTAATGGTGCTATTAGTGAATTCTCAGATCGAACCTCACCCTCTTTTAGAAATGGGTTTTAGTTCTGTGAAATGATTTTATCTTCCACTATCGAATAGGTAGGATTCAAACATAGTATTGATAGCTATTCCTACACTGGGAGGGGGAGAGGGAGATATTTTATGTGGTGATGGGGACAAAAGGCTCATTCTTCTCCTGTTGTATTCATTACAGATTCTTTTGTTTACAAGACTGTCTTACTCCATCAGAGGTATGGCAAATTGTCTCCTAAAGGCAGCAATGAATTCACCAGACATAGACCTAAACCTTGACAATTATTATCTTCTGCTGTATATTTTTTAAACCCTTGAAGACCATTAATCACACAGATGAGGAAAAGCCTATAACATTCTCTGTGTCCATCTCAGAAAGACCTCATATGTTAAGGAGTTGTCTGCCAACAAGACAACCACAAATGGCTGAGCATCTCTGAAAGTGCCTGTGATAAAAATAAGAGTTAGAAAGACAAGCCTCCAGGAACCTAGATTTATCTTGGTACAAGTACACACCTAAAGTTAAATATGTGGTTTCCCTGAGACTACTCACAGCTTGGTTCTCTGTGCTTACTTTTGGGCCCCACAAAGATAAAATACTTGCAAGTAAATGCATGAATGCATTCTTCTCTCAGCCTTATCTTCTTCTGAAGCTGTTTCAAAGCTCATCTTTCCTAGAAGCACGTCACAAAAATCCTGGTCAAGTGGCAGAAGACATTCATAGTGCAAGACTGGTTAAGAATTGCAGGTTGCTTGCTTTTTTTTGTGACTAACTCAGTGCTCTAAACCCACTTGTGAGTGGGTGCTTGGTGGAAACTCTATGGGTTGAGGACTACCATTATGTATTCTTTTACAAAAATGAAAACAAAAGATAGCCCTGACCATCCTTGAATGCTTTTCTGCTGTAGATTGAAAAAACTGGTAAGTGATCAAGTGAAAACTGGGAACTACTATAGTTCAAACTTAAAGGAAACTGTTGGCTTTTTGAAACTTCATATTGCTAAAGCTTATCAAACATACAACTTCAAAAAGAGAATAAAATGGAAGATGGGAGGGAATTGGGTTTTTACCCAGACTTTTGCCTCTATTTTGCTAGTAATAGCAGCTGAGAGTAAATTCTGGCTCTCCTCAAATCTGAAAGGATGAAAGACATTTTAACAAGGAGAATTTTCTCCCAGACTTGTGCATGTACGTCAGCAATAAGAAAGAGTTAATAAAACAATAATGGGATGACCCCTTTTTGTTACGTCCTTATGCTTCAGGATTTAAAAGCCCTGACATAGCTAAAAAGTATTTTCTGATGAAAGAAAGGCTTTTCAAAATAAAAAAACAGAGTCAAGCTTTGGGTTTTTTTGGCAATGGTGTAGAACTCTCCTTTTTTCGATTTTGGAGGCTTTCCAAAAGATTTTAAAACAGGCCTTCAAAATGGCCTTCAGTTTTACAGATATTTTAGCTACATTACAGTAATTGGGAGCAGGGAACCAGCATTCAGGGTGGCAGCTTCTCTTCAGTTGCCCAGCAATCTATTTTTGGTTCAGTGTCATAGAGCATCATTATCGATGAGCTAGAAGAAAACACCCAAATGCTAATGGCAAAAATTACATGAGAGAAAACCAAGCAGATTAGTAAATAATAAATCAGTTCTTCAGACTCATCTGAATCTAGTGAGCAATAGGCTTATTTGAACAACAGAAAATATGAGGTCCAGGAATCAAGAAAATAGGTCATGCTTACTGGCTGAGGTGACTATTTTTGAAATGATAAACACCTCAATGTGAGCTGGCTGCAGTGGCTGAGAAATTAAATAGGAACCTTCAGTGTGTGAACTGGAGAAGAATTAGTTCATGCAGATTACCACTACATAGAGAAATCAAAACAGATCTTTTTTTTGTGACACTGTGACAAATTTAGAAATGCTTCTGAAAAAAATATTACAAGAATGGTTTGAGTTCTAGAAGTCCTCACTTATAGACTAAAAAAGGCTCTACCTCATTAGCTTCTCCACGAGGAGCTGAGAGGGTTCTTACAAGTACTAACACTGAGGAAAGCTTCTGGCAGCAGAGGACCCTTGGATGTTGTGAAGGTCATCACAGCATGATCCAAGCTTAGCAACTGGAATGAGAAACACTCAGAATAGAAAAATGGTAAATGGGTTTAGTAATAAACAGTGGAACTGCTTACTGCAGACCATGGTGGATTTCCCAACATTAAATACAGTTTTTAAGTGGGTTTGGACATCTTTCTAAAAATCATAGTAGTGTTCAGCCCAAAGTTGTGGGTTCTTCAGTATCATCACTGCCTGGGATTCCTTTGTCCCACACTGAACATCCAGAGCTCTTGGCTCATGCTATGTAGACCATACATAGTGACTCTCTCAGGCTACTCCTACACAGAAACCAGGAGAAGGAAGCACATTTGTAGGTTTGTTCAGTCCAGGGAAGAGAATTCAAAGCCCAGGGAGATCCAACTGCTGCCTTCAGGCAGGGGGAGTCTCCAGGGCCAGGCTATACCCACCAGCTCTGCACTGTACCTGCAGCAAGTGGGGAGCAGACAGGCATTGCCTGGCCATGGCTATCCTGCCTGCTGCCACCCACCCTCCAGAAGCACTTGACTGCATTTTTTTTAGGCTAATATAAAGCACTTTGCATTAGGCAATCAGATCAGTCCCTCCCTATTGTGGTGGAGAGAGACTACTAGAAGTACTCCTCTTGAAAGAAAGAGCCCTTTCAGAAATGTGCTTTGGATTTAGGGACTCTGCACAGTCCTTCATCTGTCAGCTTCCTCCTGCATGCCTCACATTTGATGGTTCACTGCTTTTAGATTTGTTTCTGCCTAGCTATCCATTCCTGTTCTCTTGTGACTAATATTTAGTTGGATGGTACCATTGAGAGCCTCTGCAAGGTGGTAGCATGGCATATATAGGACCCAGAGGTATCCTGAAATGACCCTTTTAAAAAACAATGGCATAAAATACATTAGAGAAAGGAAGCAGCTTTGGGGAAGGCTTGATGCTTAGCACAGCAGCTGTAGGGAGGAAAAATTAACTGTTTCAGAAGGGGGTTTGCCCCACCTGAAGTTGATGTGGAAACTTGGAAACTCTTCATGAGTCACAGGTACCAGCCCTCCATCCCTCCTCCTGCTCTCTTCTCCTTGTTTCAGCTTCAAAACTAGAGCATTATGGTTGTGCATTTTAAAATCACTAGTAACACGTTGGTAGCTGGCCAGGCACGTGGTCAAAAGTTGCAGCTGCCCAATGTGCTCTGGAGCTGATGGAGCTCCAATACCATGATTTTAATACATGACCAGAAACCTAGCAGGCAGAACCAGCCAAGTGCCGTCAGACTCTCTTTCTCCTCTCTCTTCACCTGATGTGCCCTCAGAGAAGCACTGACCCTTTGAGGTGCAGTTGTTACCACATGAGTAAGCCAAGGATGAATGTTACTATTGCAAGTAAGCCCCACGTTTAGTTGTAACATGTACCAGGGGTGGCATAAAGGGGACAGAAGCCTCTGCCACTTAAAATAAATTATTTGGGACAGAAATTCAGTATTTGATGTGTTCATAAAGAGTCTAGTGAGTGCCTGGGTAGTCCCTGGGCAGAGTAATAATTGCATTTGCACTTTTCTGGTTTATACTTCTAATCCAGAACAGTTAGCCCTTGAGTGAGCATAACCTGCACTTCCATCAGATTTCCACTTGGGTTATGAATATTTCACACACCTGCAGTCTCAAAAGCACATAATTGCAAAACCACACTCAGACAGGGACCGAATAAACACTGCTGCTGATTCTTAATGAGCCATTAATCAGATGTTTAACTACAGGTAATTCCCTAGAGTCCTGGTGTCCCAAGAAAAATCTGTATTCCCTCTAAGTCATAGAGAAGCAGATGACTTAGGAACGGGAAACTGTGAGCTGCAGACTGAATGAACATTGGCTTCCCATGGCAACTCCTAATGCAGAAAGGTAAAATCTTTTCTTTCATTTGGGAGTTTAAGTCTCACTGCCCTGAGTCATGGGCTCCAATGTCACATAAGGACTCTTAGGAGCTAAAGACTTTTGTTTCAGTTGTTGAAGGGTCATTTTGGCAAGAGCTGGCAAGATGCTCTGATTGCCTCCTGTCAGTCAGCGTTACCTGCTTTTCATGGATGGGAGTAAGACTATGATTCTTCACACAGTGTGAAGTCCTCCTCTGGAATCCACTATCAAAGGAGGGTGTGTACTCCAGCTGCATTTTAACAAGGGATGGATAATTTTATGGCCACTGCTTTTTGTAGCTTTGCATGGTAAATTAAGGATAATAAAATCATGTATTTCGAAGTGTACAACAAACTCTGCAGGGGTTAGGAGGGAAATTTCTTCCACCAGCAACACTGTATTATTGCTTAGCTGTTCTGAAATGGACATTTCTTTCATGGAAAAAGTAACAATTTCAAAATTTTGTTTGATTCCAGATAAGCACAGTGATATATTTTGAGCATGAGATGATGTGCTGAAAATTCTTTGTTCAAAAGCTCTGCAGTCTTTTGCTGCAGCAGATCAACATGTGAGTTTTAAAAAAAAGGAAAAAAAGGTTTTCTTAATTTCTAAACTTGTGTCAAAATGTGGCTGGTTTCATTCCCAATTTCGCTGGCACTAGGATGTCATATTGCACTAAGACAGTTTGGTGAGTTACTGATGCTCATGACAGATCTGCTGTAAACAGCTTTTCATAAGAGACACAACTGTTTTAAGAGCTTAGCCATTTCTCTTTGCAAAACAGTTCCACATTTTCTTACTAGCCAAGGGGTGAATGTAGTTGGTTTTCCTCTGAAGAGCATGCACATGGAGATGAAGCCAACCTACACATGTTAGATATTAGAAGAGCTCCAGGTTATTAACTATGGAGAACAAAAGCTTTTAGACGATCTCTCCATCTGTTTCTCCCTCCTGTGCCAGAGACACTGTGTAGCAGACCATATCTTCACAGACATTTTCCACGTGGAAAATGTGCATACAAGAAGCGTGTGCATCAGCTCCTATATCTCTTTCCCAGAGTAGAAGCTCCTTCCATCACAGCTGAAGGAGTTATATCCCAATGACAGACATCCATAAAGTTCACAGTCTCATTCATTATTGTACTCCCTAGATGTTATTCCCTCAAAGGATGCTCAGTTTAGCAGAGTAGTTATATAATATTAAAATTAATTAAATACTCATTGACACTCCATGCCTGCTTTTATTTTTGTGAGGGTGTGTACAGGGGACTAAAGGTAAGAATGAAAGTGCTCATACTTACCTTCTTGCAGAGGGACTCTGTACAGTTGCACTGCATTGCTATGGAGAGATTGAACTGGAGGAGGATGTTGGAAGATTTTGGGCAGCCAGGCACTGCACTATTTTACAGCCATGTCCCAAAGTACTCACAGACCCAGAAAGGATGGAGAAGATACATAGGTCTTCCTGCAAGTAGTCTGTTCAGCAGCCACCAGCAGAGTTGCCCTGGCAAGCATGTGCCACCAATGTGTGTGCTAAAGAATGTTCATATGACAAAAATAAGCAAAGTTCATTTGCTGGGCAGGTGTTACTCCTCGTGCCCTCCCACGGGAAGTGTGGCTCACTGTCAACAGACACTGGGTGTGCTGCTACTCCACAGCTGGAGGTGCTGCAGCAGTCAGTGGCTGTGACACACGGCAACTCCAACTCACACTTGCAGGTACAGTCAAAATCTTTATTTTCATTCTTGCCTACTGTCTGCCACAGCTTGCAGCAGCTGTCAGACCTGGCATCCCCCCCCTCCTGCTGCACAGAGGTGGTGAGAAATGACCAGAGGTGGTGAGAAACTTCTGACCACATACAGCTTTGCTTCTTTCCTGATCTCACCTGCTGCTGCCTCTGATCTCTTTGATTGCAACAGACAACTAAAACACCTCACTGGCTAATAGTTTCTCGTGGTTCTTGGGCTGGTATCATCTCCTCCTAGTGCAGGTGAGGCACCTTCTTGGCTTTTGAAGTGTGGTGTATGGCAAGGGGAAGAGGATGTGGTAAGAGGGACAGGTGACACCAGCAATGGCACTACTGGCTCCAGATTTGCTTCTGTAGACAGAAGGGTGGTCAAAAGCCACTGTGGTTTGAGTAGGATCTGCACGGTCATTTCATGTGCTAACAGGGGTGAGGTGCTTTGGAAAAAGCTAATAAGTGTGATGCAAAAGTCCTGTTAGGATTTTCTCTATGAGAAACCACCATTGCTGGTTTTAGCTGTCAAAGAGAGCTACAGGTCTTCCTTTTTGTATCCACAAATCTTGAATTTTGAATCTATGATCTGTCTAGATGGTTTCTCTCTCTCAAAAAAAAAAAAAAGCTTGAATCTAATAAATAATCCTCTGGAATATTTACAAAAGATACATAAATGCCAGCACCTCCTCTAAAGATATAATTTAGTGTCTTAAAATCAACATATGCACACTGGGTTGTGAATATTCTCCCTAAACTAAAAACCAGGCAGGCAGGCCAGCAGGGTGCTATGTAAATGGCTGAAGAGCAATGATCTGCCTTCATCACAGGCTTAATTTATGAACTAGATTTATTAGGTTTTTTTATTTTTTTTTTAAATGGAATGAATTACTGCATATCCTGCTTCTTCCTGTGTGAATAGCTGTGTCCAAGGAGAAGGCAACAAAATCAAAGGCAGATGACCCAAAGCCTAGCACCACTTTGCACATGCCTATGGAGTATTCACAAATACCAGTTTGAAGCTGGCTCCACTTGGTGCTTTGCACCTAGTAGCAGCTGATGCTGGAAGGAGAGAGACCACGGTGGGTACTGCAGTTGAGAGTGAAACCCTCTCCCACAGCATCCATGGCTGAACTTGGCATTGCTCTCTGCCACGTGGCCCCTCAGCCACAAATGATGCTCCTTGGTCCACACTCCTGTTGAGTCCCTCAGCATGACCTTACCCAACGCCCGTGTTCCTCACTGCCTCCCAGAGAGCAGCCACAGAGACACAGCACACAAAACTAAGTGCTAGGGAGTGTAATGGTGCTCCTAAAACCAGTCTGAGGTCATAGCAGAAGTAAAAAAGAACAGGCAAAAAGGCCACAGCACAAGAAGTCTTGAGCTTCAAATTATTTGCCCCTGCTGCATCCTACGTGCTGCTGGTGAATTTTTCAGACCTGTTTGGAGGACATAACTGAGTGTCCTTCACCTACAGCTCTGCAATTCCACAAAAAGATCCTCTTCTTGGAAACTGATTGCATATAATTATGTTTTTCCCTTCTAAATTGCAGGTTAGGGATTCCCCCAGCTACTGCATCTGAGAATTGAGAATGATCTAAATTCTAATATCAGATTACAGACAAGTGATAAAACTTAAAACCACCTTAATGTATAATGAGTATAATGTTTAACACATATCCAAGAAATATGCTTAGCACTGTTAGATCAAACATAAAATTAAGTTATGGATTACTGAAATCATAGCAATTCAGCATCTTGTCATTGCAACACAGAACAAGAGAAATTGGTATTTTAGCCCTGGTTTTCAAAGCATCTCCAAAGCTGTGTCTATCATTTTCGAGGCTTTTTGCCTGCATGATTTTTTGGACATCTATTCATTTTTTCCCCCAAAACACAGATGTTTGCCCTGTATTATATTCATATGAATAGATCAGTCAGATAAGCATCCAATTGCTTTGTGCACGCAAGTACGATCATTCTGCATATAAGGAAAAGAAAAACCAGCCCCATAACTGAGGAAAATGTCAGCTGAAGTATCAAAAAAAAAAAAAAAAAGAAAAAAAGAGTGTATGTTGTCAACACACATTCAGTCATAGACGCCTGATCTCTGAGAGTTTGGACCTTTAGTGTAAGATTGATGTGGAACAGCTCTCAGTTTTGACATTGTGTTGGACTACTCAGAGATGTTCCTGTCTTTGCAAAGAGGAAAGCTGCTGTCTGGCTTAGTAGGAAGCAAAGTAAAGCACCAGAGACTTGAGGAAGTCTGGAATGTCTTCCTCAGAGTACATCCATTTGGGATTTCAACGTGTAAGACTTTTAATTGGTCATATGTTGCCTTTTTCCCCCAGTGCTTCTCTGCCACATTTGCTCTTTGTGATCCTTTTTGGGTAAATGATCCTAATTTGCCTTTAATTTCAAGGGTGTTCTGAGAGGTGCACAGATCCCTCAGATACTTGAGGAATACTCATGAAGGTGACTAGATGACAGCATAGGCTGCTGTGCACACAACAGGGTGAAGCAGGGCAAAAGTTTGGGCTATATGTAGCATGGGGATTTAAGTAGCCTAGTTTAATTTTAAACTAATTTTTAAACAATGGAATTTGATTTTCTCTGCTCCTAATCCTGCCTAAACGGAAAAATAGAATCAAATTCCTTTAGACCAGGCACATTGCAGCCCCAGCTACTTAAATAGAGTTGGAGTGGCACCGAGGGCTGAGCCTGCCTGCGTAAATAAGCGCCAGCAATCCTCCAATGCCCACAGAGGCGAACTCTGGGCATCTCTTCCACCAGCACAGAGGAGAACAGAATCAAGGCCTTGGTGTTCAGTAATTTTGACACACTAATGTATTCAGCTCTCAATCACCTTAGCATCAAAGCAATTAAACATAGGTTGTCTGCAGTGCATCTTAATTGTGCAGTCTTGGTTGGGGGTGATATCTGATGAAGCTCGCATGGCAATGCAACCTGCCTCTTGGTTCAGAGCTCTCCTGCCTTGCACAGACAGTGGGTAGTGCTCAGGGACAGGTACCCTTGACCTGTTTCCCATTCAGTGTCTTTGATCCCATTATTGACACTGTTTGAACTTGAAACACCCTTTATTTTTTATTTTTAAGTAGATTAAGAAGAAAGCTTCTTGGAGGGCTTAAAAAACTGTATGCTAAAGATGATTTCTGCAACCTGATATGGATTACCATAGTTACTCTGTCTGAGCATGGCAGCTTTCCAACTCCTCTGCCAGGAATGATCTAAAAGCTTTTCTTTTATTTTGTCTTGAGGTGAGAGTCTGGCTTTAAAAAGCTTTCAGAATTCTAATTCTTTCCTCCAGTTTGTTGGCAGGGGGAGTCCAGCACCACTACATCTCATGTCTGATATCGCTGATAACCTACAAACGGTGCATTGGGGATCTCTGATTGTGCATGTCCAATCACTTAGTTAATTGAGAACACAGAGAGCTGCAGCTCATCGCATCCTGATTATCTTTCTGATCTCCTATGCCTTCAGCCTCTTTCCAGGCATATTATTTAGAGCTTGTGGTACTTTCCCTTCTTCATGGAACATGTGCATTTGGGCCAGATCTGCAGTTAGCAAGAGTAGGAGAATGTAAAGGGCAGTCTCTTGAGTCTTGTTATCTTCTTAGGCACAGTAATAGCACAGTCTGTATGCCATTCATGATTTTTATTTAATAGAGTTTCCTGGTGTGTATTTTAGGATTCATTTAAAAATACATCAGTGATTAGCAGGGTAGGAAGAAGAAACTGAGCCAAATATTCTCCCTAAAACCAGACCAATAACTATCTTCTTCTGCCTGCAGCTGACACTTAGGAGTATTCTTGAATCACTTAAAATGATTTTTAAAAATAATTTCCAAATAAAAAGGATTCTGAGGGAGAAATTATTGGGTGGATTGCCTGATACTAGCATGAGCTGGGTGAAGAAATTTAGTTCTAAGTTAATGTTGATTAGTGATTAGAGTGAAAGTGGAAATGGCAGACTGTGTGTGGAATATCTCAGCGTTGCTTATGGCACTTTTTTAATGATGAAAAAAAAAAAAACAAACAGGTTCCTTTATATAACACAAATTTGTTTCTTGGGACTTTAACTGGGGCTTTGCACCAGAGCTTGTCAGTATGGCTTGGTCCACCACTCTGACCACGTCCAGGGCAGGGAGTATATTTTTCATTTTATGTCTCTATTTGGCAGGTCCAAGATCTGCCAGGAAGCCTGAAGCCAAGGTTGGGAGAGATCTGTTTCGCTCAGTCTCAGATCAATTCTTTTTCCATGAAACTATTCTTTATCCTGCTGTACTGTCTGGAAATGATAAATTATTGCTCTAGATAACAAATACTTTCTTCTTCTTCCTCCCCACTGCTTACTCCTTCTTCATAGTACCGTCCTTCCTAGCTTCAGTAGTTGGGTTAAAGCCTGTGCAAAACCTGGGGTCATAGTGAAATGTCAGCAGCAAAACCAGTCCAAAATGCCCGGATTGCTGATACAGGCATGCTGCACATTCATCCATCTCCCTCCTGAAATCAATAAGTGCACTCAGCTGCCTGTAGAAGGGGTCCCAGCAGAGCCTTCACTGTAAGTTTTCTGCTCCCACCTTTGGTTTTGGCCAAGTGCCCTCAAGCGTACTGCTCCCGAGGCTGCTCACTGCAGTGAACACCAGAGCTGGTTCCAGCCATTTACCTTCACGTCCACCAAGCCCAGCACAGAAGACATTTAAAATGCCATTAATATTTAAAATAAACAAAAATCAAGCCCTCAAGCATCCTACATTTCCAAATCATGAAAGCTGTGACCAAATGCAGATGCAGGTAGCTTACTTAATTAAGATTAAGCCTTCTTTTCCATTTCCCTTCTTTTCCTTTTCCAGCAGCACCCCATTTAATGCCTGTGGCAAGATTCATCACCTGGAGGCTGTTTTTTTATGAAATTTGACAAAGATCATTCAAGAGTCAATATTTTGCCAAAAGCTAGGTGACAAGTCTAGTGGCTTGCATATAATTACTCCTTTTCTTTTATGTGGTTTTTTTCCCCTCCTCTTTTCACTGGGGCTTTGAGTTACTGACAGCAGAGCAAATGAGGTATGCTTGTGAAGTATGAAGGCTTCAGTTTTGTACCATGCTTTGCTCCCTGCCTCAGATTCATTTTGCATGATTTCTGAATAACAACAGGAGCACTGAGAAGCTATTGTGTCTTTATGTGCAAAACACACATCTCTCCACTGAGTTCCTTGAGGTTTCGTTATTATTTAATGAGATAGGCAACAGTGGCTCTGGCAGGACAAAATGAACTTGTTTAAAGGAGTAGGGTGGAGAATGGACAAAGGGAATGAGGTTCAGATACCTTCAGGCTCCTTGAAATTACCCAGTCTGAACAAAAAGAGGTGGATTTTGGTACAATGAAATGTTTGTCTTTGTGGATGGACCTCATGTAGAAACCATGCATAAAAAACCTCTTGGCAGCTGGATCCCTTCTTAACCATGTCCACCCTTCAGCTCATAAAATTATGGCTCTAACTTTATACTAATGTAGTTAAAGAGCAGATCTATCTGAGGCCCTAAATCACAAGATGATGTGCAGCAACAGCTGGCAGGTTCATGCAGAAATGCCCCAAGTCACATTTTCCCCCATTTGATAACGTTGTTTCTGAGCTTTCTCAAAGAAAATGATACTGAAGATTTTTGCTTTAGTTTGTTTACCTTACGAGTGCTAGTAAGGTGTTCTAAGCAGGGCAGATGTGGAGGAGTACTGAGAGGAACAGGGTCCTGTGCCACTCCGTTAGGCACCTGGTCCTATCAAAGCTCAGCTTACCTGTGAAACCTTCCAAAAGGGAGCAAATCCAGCCCAATCTCCCTGAACGTAGAAAGCCATCTTCTGAATCAGCTAATGCTCACTAGGTCATATGAAATGCGTTTATATCAGTTTTAGAGAGAAGGTTGTTATGAGGAAGTATTTCCTAAGACTCAAGCAGGCTAGTTAGTTCATAATCATTATGGGTTAAATAATTCAAAAACTGATGCAAAAGTAAATTAGGAAGTAGTCTAAATGACATGGTTTTATGGCAAACCATGTCAAAGAGGCCTAATTTTCACTCTGATTATATTCCATATCTGTTTGACAGAAATGACTGTATAAATTTAGTACATTTAGACTTTTGTAAGGTGTTTTACTTGGCACTGAATAGCGTGCTGATTAAGCATTAGCTCTATTCAGTAACATTTGAATACACATTAAATGGATTACAGAGTACCTGGCAGTGCTCAACAAGTAGCTGTCGATAGAGAATCGGGACTGAATGGACCTGTGGTTTCTGGGGCACATCAGGGTTAAGTATAAGTACCAAAGCTCTCCACTGTTGCAAAACACAAGATGAAAACTTTTGGCGAAGCACAAAGATCAAAAGAGTGCACTGAAGAGGAAAGGAGACTGGCACTGGGGAAGCTGAATCTTTTGGTAAAGAGGTTGAGGAATCCATCAGACTACCTGTTGGTCTGTGCAAGGACATGGCCCTGCGTGCAGTGGTGTGGGTAGAACTCATGGAATGAAGGCAGCAGAGCTCCGAAAGCCTCTGCGCATCGATCCTGCTGTGATGACCTGACAAAAGGAATTTATGTGGCCTGTAAATACACAAACAAGAGAGTAGTGAGCAACAGGAAAAGAGGTGATTTTACTTTTATGTGCAGCATTGTCTCACACAGCAAAATACTGTGTTGGAACTTTGAAAGGGTATAGAAAAGTTAGAGAATGGGTAGGAAGGAATGGGTAAAATTATCTGAGGGTCTAAGGAGATGTTTTACAATAGGAGGCCTGAAAGTTTCAGTGTGTTTGGCTGACCAAAATAAAATCTGACGTGTTGTTTCTGTCCGTGAGTCTGTTTCTGGGAAAAAAATTACTCTGTCATAAAAGGAGAGAAAAGTGAAAGAAAATCCTGTGTCTGAAAGCTGAACTAGATATCATTAAATAAGGTATGGGTTTTGGAGGTTTTATGAAGTTTTCAATTCTGTTTTTTTTTAACTAAGAGGTGATTTTAGTCATTAAAGCACATTATCAAGAGACAAAAAAAAAAAAAAGAGGATTCTCTGCTTTTTGATGCCTCCAGAGTAAAACTTGCTGCTTTTCTTCACGACTGACTTTCTTGAGACCTACACCTCCGTGCAATTAGAAATAGCTGGATAGAATACAATGGTTTGTATAAGGTCAAATAAAGATTTAACGAGTCTTCCTAGCCTTCAACTTGATAAAACTATAACTGCATATGAACATATTGATATTAAAAATTATCTGACCTGTTTTCAAAAGGAAAAACCCTACCAGTGTTATTAGCTCCCTCATGTGCGACAGTTGTTGCTCATACATTTTTAATGCTATAATCTGGAAAGCTCACTGACATTTTGTTTGGAAACACATGGTGCCACTCAGCAACGGAGTACATTTGTTGCTGTAGCTGCACCATCTGGGGCAGGGAGAGTTGGGGCTGCTCAGGAACACCCTGCCTCGTCCAGACACAGAAGCTTGGCAGGGTTTCTTCAGGTGCCTGAACTGCTCCACTGCCATCAACATGGTTTGTGCTGAGCTAATGTCAAGGCTGTCTTGGGCTGCTCCAGCACAGCTGGGTCTCAGCTCTCTGCTCGAGAGTATCAGCAGTGACAGGCAAAAATATGATAGAAGGAAGAGTTTATGATGCAAACTTGATTCCAGCATCAAGCTTTAAAGATTTAGAGGCAAAAGGAACAACTACAGTTCTGAAAAAAAACCAAGAAAGGATTCCCATTAGGGAGCAGTGGATGAATTCACCATGGCTTGGTCCAGCCACATCTGCTGTCCTACCCGTGCTGTAGGG
The DNA here is from genome assembly GCF_000691845.1 of Merops nubicus. NCBI lineage: Eukaryota > Metazoa > Chordata > Aves > Coraciiformes > Meropidae > Merops > Merops nubicus. The sequence goes on along the minus strand of NW_008633307.1, from coordinate 8,965 downwards.
CTCTGGTTTTGACATCAAAGCACCTTGTGCTGAGTCTGTGCACAGGAATGAACGTGTCTCCACTCTTCAGCAGAAAACTCTCTTCATCAAAAAGTCCCCCCTTTGGGTACAACGTCTGCAGTGCTCTCCCTCCCAAAGCCTTGCTAGGTGTGAACTGCTGCCTTCCTGTGGTTGAGCTCCGCTCAAAGCACAGACCTAGCAAACTTTTGGCTTAGATTGTCTCAGCTCTGGCCTGTGTGAGATATTCTTTATAGATTTCCCTTCATACTGTTACCATAATGACTTACTCATTTCTAGCAACAAAACCTCAAATGCATCTGTATATGACGTAGCTGGAAGTGACCTTAGGGACCTCAGGCACTACAGCTACAGGCAGCAGTGACAACACGCTCCAAGGCCAATGCCTCTAAGTAGGAAGGAGGGAGTGTTGCAGGGGAGCCTTTAAATTCCAAAGTGAAAGTATAATTAGCTGTAATCGTACCCAGAGTAACTTCACTGCTATAATTCTCCGCAGGAAAACAATTACATTGCAGCAGTATAACCAGACAGACATGCTGTAAATACAAAACATCCTTTGGAAATATACGCTCCATATTCTAAATACATTTAGAATCAAGGCAAACAATTCTTTTCTAATTGGGATTCAAAACAGACACACTGAGTTTGGCTTCTTTTCCCCCCTTTTACTTTTTTGTTTAGCAGACATATAAAAGTGCTTTGTTGGTTAATGTAACAGCACACTGAGGCTGTGGTCAGAGGGAAGGGCTGGGGAGAAGTGCCCCTTGTGCTCGGTACGTAGCTCTCCCCATCGCAGCTGGTTACTTAGATGAAGGTGGGTGTGCAGAGGGCAGTTAGGGTGGGTTTTTGGCACCAGAGGGGACAGCAAGACTCCTGAGGCACAAAGTCAGATCTGCTGGTGCTGGAGATGCAGCAGCTCTGCTGAGCTTGATTCGATACCCTCCGTGAGCGCTGGTCACTAGGGGGGAATAGAGGACCGCAGAGCGTGTGGGTCACTGCGCTCCTACGGAAACTGCAGCTGCTGCAGGGTCTGTCTGCAGAGACCTTGCTGCTTCTGCTACAGCAGACCCTAGAGAAACAGCCGGATATAGAAGGGAAAGGACTCATGGCTTTCCTCTTTTATACCGTTATGTGGCTGAGAAGATCCAGGGTTGGTATTTGGGATATGTTGCCTTTCCTTTCCCCCATACACCCAGCACTTGGCAGATGGTCATTTTGGGTGGTAAGATGCTGATATTCCAGGTGTTACTTTAAATTACTGGGCTTTAAATATGTTTCTGAACTCTGTTCAGGCAGCCTAGGACATATATAAATGCAATTTTTTAGAAGCTTCATTCATCTTTGAGGGGCTTTATACAGCATGTGTCCCTGAGCTGCTCAAAGAAGGAAAATTTGGCCATTTCCTGCTGCCTCGTCCAGCCCCTCTTGGAGAAGGGGAACCAGGAAGGCTGGGTGAGTTTCTTAGTTTCTACCATGCCACAGTTCAACAGGAGAAGGAGATAGAGAGATGGGGGTTAGAGAGGAAGGGAGGGGGAAAATAATAAAGCAAGGCTCTAAAGAAATGTGTTTGAAAATCTACAGAGTTCTCCAACAACAGAGATATCTTAATTATATAGACTTTAAAATTGCTCTCCTGCAATACATTCAATCTGATGGTTATTTTAAACCTACAGGAAGTTTTTTTTTTTTACCCATTGAATACTTCAGATTTTTTTCTAGGGGGGAAGATACAAGTTTATGTGGTTTTATCAGCCAGGGTACGGCTTCATGTGCTGCAGTGCCTAATGCTGCTTCTGGCTGTAACTGTTCAGGTTGTTGTGAGATGTTCTAACATCTCTTGTAAGCATCTATCCTATTTCCAGTGGTGTTAGTGGACATTCTACCATTGTCTTTAATAAGAGTGACTATGCTGTATGATTTAAGGACAGTAGGGTGAGCCAAGGTTAAGAAGGGTGAGTACCAGTATCCATTCAAGAGTGCAAGTATAGCCCAAGGCAGAAGATGAGGACAATGCCTATCTTCAAAGACAGAAATAACCAAAATTTTGTATTTTGGAAAAAACAAAAAAGAATAAAAAAGGAGAGTGAGACAGGACAGGAGTAAAAGAGAGATCTTCCAGGGATCATAAAGCCAAACCTAGCATTTCTTTACTGCAGCTCAAAAGTTTAGAAGTGCAGCCCATGATGATGAAATGCATAGCTTAGGGAGGAGAGCTAAATCAGGCCCCTAGCACAGACCACAGGGTTGTTCTAGAGATATGTTTGTCACTGCAAGTGATGGCTGTGAAGTAAACAAAGGGGAACACAGCTGCTACCTCACAGCCACTGCGCAGTCACTAAGCTACTTCTGCCTCCTATCTGGAAGCCTACAGGGGAATGTGGCAGGCTTCTCTTCTCTATGCTAGCAGGTTATAAACCTGATTTTCCCCTACACGGGTCCCTTTTCCATGCTTATTCTTTCTTACAGTGTGTGAGTAGGGAAGACTGCTTCAGGATGGAGCTTTAGAATAATTGAATTTCCATTCATGTTTTCAGTGAAAACATTGGTTTGCACGCATCAGAACAGGAGCTTTGCAAAAGCACAATCACTCTGTACATGCGTAAGAGTGCAGATCTGTGTAGGCACATGGGTATATACATGCCACAAATATAAACAAGCATAATTCTGCTACACCCCTCTACAGTTGGTCAGAAGCTGAACGTGAATTTTCATGTGTGTTTCTCTTCTGTGCACTGATTTGATTTGCATAGAGTAAGAGGAAGAGGCAAAAAACACACAGGCTATGGAGGAAAAGAAGCAATTGTCTTTATGTTTTGCCTATATATATACTATCAGATTCACACAAAACATGACTCACTAGCAGCAGGTGGCCTGCTCTTATGCTAGGCAGATTAGTAATGATAGGGAGGGGGCAGCTCTCCCTAGCTGGCATCCCCGAGGGAAACTAAAAATAGTTCAGAGACTTCCAGCAAAGTAAAAGTATTTGTAGGCTTTGAACGAAGTCTGCTTCTGAAGGTAAGGATCAGAGCTGATCTGTTTAATCTGCCATCCCTTTTTTTTTTTTTTTTTTTGTGTGTGTGTGTGTGTGTGAAGCTTGCCTTGGCAGTTGATTGGCAAATGTTATCTGGCACCAGGCTGGGAATTTGGAATTATAAACAGTTGCTTTCCATGACTCTAGAAAGAGGGTAGGGATTGACCAGTTAAAGGAAAGTCAGTGTAACAGAATTTGCAGCCAAGGCAGAGACAACAGAGGAATGTGTCTGTTAGAAATACTTGCCTTCCCCCCCCCCCCTTTTTTTTCCCCCTCTTTTTTCCTCTAGCTCAGTTGTTAGAGACTCTGAAGAGCATATGAGCAATCACAGCATGTGACTCTGCTCGGAGTAGCAGGCAAGCTATTGCTGGCAGTTACACCCACCATGATACAGGTCCAGTAAGCAAAGTTGTCTGCAAAGTTATTATAGCAACAGAATATGAAAAGAGAGGAACTGTTTGTATTTCTGAGATATGTGCAAATCAGGGTGCTACGTGGGCACCACGGAAGTGTGGCTGAGGAGACTTTTCAGCCTTGCTGGTAAATGTCTGTGTATCTATACTCGGACACTCCGATAAGCAGAGTGCAGAGTGCTGCCCGAAATAAATAATACTGCTTCAGAGGAAAACTGTGGAGGATAATGATATATTTCTGTGTGTTCATGTATGCACCTGCATCTGCATCTACACGTATGCAGGGAGATCACGAGTTGCTGGACTGCAGGAAAGCCCCACAAGCCTTGTGCTGAGCCACCACCTAGATGGTTTTGCACAGCACAGAAAAGGAGATGTAAGGGCTGAGTCTCACTTCTGAAAAATGAGATACAAGGGCTGCTCGTTACACCAGAATAACCTCATGGGCTGTGATGGATTTCCTCTGATTTTTCGACTGGCATCACTGATGTTTGTAACAGGTAGCTTTTGTGTTGTGGAAATGGGGTAAAAATCCGACAGCCCTGCACAGGGAATCTCTGAGCACATGTGGGCACCCTCCCAGAAAGCTGCCACCCCCTGCTTCCCAGCCCACGTGGATAAGGATTTTCTGGGCATGTTTCCTTCTCTTCCCTTGTTTAATGCTGTCTTGGGCAAATGAGTTCCCAAGGGGCGAGCGTGCCCGGGGGCCCGGCTGCAGTGCTGCAGGGGCAGAGATGCTGCAACTTTGATCATCTTGGGTCTCCTGTTCCCTGAGCTCCTGCAGTGGGTGCTGAGAGCCCAGGGGCGATGTGCCTTGGATGCCTGGGCTATTCCCTGAGTTAGTACTGAGCCCAGCTGGGCCAGTAACTCCCTCAGCTGGCATGGGGGAAGCAGGGAGACCAGGAAAAGGCAGAAGCAATCTAATTTTAGCTCCCTGATGTTGAGCCAGACTCTGCTAACATCAGCGTCAATGGCAAAGCCGACATTAATTTCAGTGAGAAAAGGGCTGAACCCAAATTAATATACGCTGGCCTGTGTAATTATCTTTATTGGCTGATAGGGAAGGAAGACCTTAGTCACTCAGTGCATTTGCCTGGCTGTGCTCCAGTGATGGACCAGCCTGTGAGCAGACAGGCTGGGAGAGGGGACAGGAGTGCTGTATCCCTTCATGAGGAGTAGTAACTCACTGTCATGCCCAAATGATTAAATCCTGCTTGTTTCAAACTGGCAGGTAACAGAGCAACATGCATAAATTGTAGAATCACAGAATGATTTGGGTTGAGGGGACCTCAAAAATCATCTAGTTCCAACCCTCCCGTCATGGGCAGGGACACCTTCCACTAGACCATGTTGCTCAAAGCCCCATCTAACCTGGTCTTGAACACATCCAGCGATGGAACACTGGGTGGTAGGAGATGTGGTGGGTAGGATTTAGCTCCAGGTGCTTGAGGAAAAACTTTTCCTATTGAGTCCAAAGTACAAAATCCTGATTCCTGTGAACAGCCACAGAGGAGATCATGTGAGTTTTAGGCAGTGTTAAACATTGCATTTCTAGACTGGTAAAAAGAGTGAAATTTGAAGAAAATGGCTAGATGCTTAGAAGCACAAGAAGACAGGCCACCTTTGCTAAGTGCTTGGGACGGATATAAACTATTGGCAGCACAGAGAATCTGCCCGTGTTGGCAGTCTGAAACCCTCTCCACAATAATTGTTTTCTTCTCCAGTAAACCAATGTATTGATTAGGGTAAGCAAAAAGGATCCGTGTTGATGGAGCTCTGCAGGGTGTTTTACCACACTGCTTAGTTCAGATGGTCACAGTTGATATTCATGTGTTTTCCTCTGTTGAACAAACTGGATATGACAGAAGACAATGTAATTTAGGGTTTTTTCCTCTTTCTGAAAATGAATTGTTATATGTGATTTCATATGCTCTCACTCGCATATTTATGGGGAGTCCCAAAATCTAATTTCCATTTTGTGCCAAATCCTGTTTAACACAGACTTAATTTTGCAACTTTTAAGTACATTCTCTTGACAAAATAATATTGTGGCATATTGAAACACACCAGACAGTTCAACAGAAGCATGCTGAAAGCATTGTTCCTGAAAGCACACACTGATGTTATCTTTGTGATAGCTAAATGACCAGTTAAAGCAACTCTGGCCCAAGATGGCATAGAAACGTAGAGTTGTTTCTGACCCTCACATGGGCTCTGCAATGCTCTTGAATCTCCTTATTTGCTGTGAGAGGGTGCACAATGATTCACAATTGAGAGGACTCTCTAGCTTGTTTAATCCTCTTAATAATAATTCATGACAAGGACATCAAGATGCAACCCATGCCAGGCAAGCTCACCGGAAGGAGGCCACCACAGTGGATGCTGTCAGTAATCTTCTTGCAAAGACTATAGTGATTCTTTGGGCTAGTCTTCTTTAGCTGGCCATCTGCTTTGCATTCCCTGGTGGTACTTTGGTTTGGATCTCCGGTTTGTTTGTCATTTCAGTCTCCCACTTTATTATTGCCAGAGCCAAGTGAACTGCTGCCAAAGCCAATGCAATGAGATTGCATTGTGAGCTTTGCGACATGGTATACTTTTTTTTTTTTTTTAATCTTGAAGCCTCAGCTCCTGGAATTAGTTGATTATGTTAAAATCCCAGCATTCATTAAAGAAAAAAAAAAAAGAAAAAAAAAAGAAAAAAACAAGTGGATCTCTGGTCCTGAAGACTATGGAGAAAGCTTGAGAAAAAAGGATCCCTGCAGCCTTAGTAATCACAAGCCAAATAAAAAGAGGCGGGCTCCCCTCCTCCCCCCCAGCATCAGACTGTTTTACAGACAATCATCCTATTTCTGAGTCTCTCACTTGCAGTTTTTGAGTGCTGGGTCCTGGCAAACCTGAGCAGCAGCTGTTCATTTCTAAAGGCAGGGAAACAAGGAGAGTCATCTCTAACAGGAGAAGTTACTTTGCCTTTGCTTGGGCTGCCTTTTCCTCTGCCCCTGCCACACACTGTGGTCAGTACAACACTGGGAACCCTCTGCAGCAGCTCAAGGAACAGCTCACATCCCAGTAAGTCCCAGTGAGAAATGTAGGACAAGAGTTTGTGTTAACCAGAACCACGATTCCCCTGCGGTCAGGGGCAGCAGCTGCTGCTGTCACTGGCTCTATAACTTTAAATAATCTTAGCTATGACTGCACAGCATTTCTGTGCTCGTGGCACATCTGAAATGTGATGAGGGCGTGCCCAGTTCTGCGGGGACACTTTTCCCCAGCTTGGGGATATATTTGGGATGCAATTACTAGAAGGCTTGGGAAGGATCCATAATCTATTTTTCAGTTTGCCTGGTATACTATTTCCCTACTTTTATTTTTCTGTGGGAAAAGTACTGACACTTAAGACTGATTTTAACAAAATATGTTTGCTGGTCTGTATTTTTCATCACTCTGGGCTGGGGCCTTAGGGAAACATATTTGCTTTTATTGCTTTTTTTCCAGTAACTAAATGGAATTAGCATTCCCTGCCACTGCTGGCCAACTGGATCAGTGCACAGTTCAAATCAGTGCAAATGAAGGACAACAACTGTCATGAATTTGCAGCAGGGAAGTAATGAAAAGTAAACGAATAACAAAAAAGAAAATGAAGAACCATAGGTCAAATTTGTTGCTAGCCTGACTTGATGAAGCTTATGGTGCTTGGTACCTCCCAGTGTTGCTGATGTGCTTTTATTTTCTTTTGGTCTGTCAACTGTCTTCAGTACTTTCAATTTTTTTGTAGCTGGAGAGGAGATGGGCAGAGAAATTTTCCATATAACTACCACACATAGAAGGAGTGCATGTATAGAGGTGCCTCTACAGGGCAGGACCTTTGTACACTTTCTACACACTGTTCAGAAGCACCCACTGCCATTTGAAAGCTTGTTAGATGGGCAAGAAGGCAATTCATTAGGCTTTCAAACTCTGTGACACTGAGATGGAAAAAAGAAACTTCTTGTGAGTTAATCAGGTTTTTGAATACTTAATTTGATTTAGTGATAGTGAGGTTCAGTGGCACAGTAGCGACTGAGTGAATCACAGAGTAAAGGATCCCAACCAGCTCTTGATAAACTTTTTTAAGAATTAAATTTCTATTTTGGCAGTGATTAACTTTATAGTTTAGTAGTAACAATTAAATTGACAGAAGCAATCCCTCTGATCTGTGTATCCATACTTCTGTTTAAGTTGTTCCAGGGTTCATCAGTGATAATTAATCTTCCTCAGAAAGGAAAAAAAATAACAAAGTCTTTAACCTGGACAGAGGGAAGGAGATCTGAAACAGGATAACTTCTTTAGCATAGGCTTTGTTTTTGAACTGTACACCCTGCTTAATGATATATAGCTGTCAACAGATTTTACAGGCCTCTGATGAACCAAAACTTGGCACTTTATTGGTATTTGAAGGGAAGCAAGGGGTCTGGGCTCAGAGAGACGAGGGAAGAGCAGTAAGTGGGCATGTGGTGGACCAGTTCTCTATGAACACAAATATAACCTGACCTGCCAACCAGAGGTCAGTAGCTACCGAGTTTACTGCAAACTCTCAATTTTCTACTTTGACCCTTAGCTCCAGAACAAAATGTGGAAGGAAAGCATTAATTGCCATGAGGTAAAACCAAAGAATTTGCACATAGCAGCAGAACAACCAACTTTTTAAAGTAGTAAAAAGCATTTACGCTAATGTCCAGCACATGAAACTCAAAGGGGAAGTGAGCCATGCTGCTCCTGAAGCCGTTACCCCACACACCGGGTACCTGAGTGCCTGCTGCTGTTGTGACTCTGCAGGCTGGACACTCTGAAACCAGCTACGCTGGGATACTGAGGGTATTTCAGTGCAGCCAGAAGCAGGGCTGGCTGCTTGGGATTAAATGAACAATAAAACTTGCTTCCCTGATTTTTGCTGGATCCTGTGGAAAAATTGCACTGGCTTATTTTAACCCTCCCAAGGGTATCAGGGAAAGATGGCCCTGGGAATGCTCTCCTGATCCAGCTGTGTCCCTGTCAGGTCTGGTCAGGTCCCAGGAGGGGGGAAATGTGTGTGCTGCACATGGTGTTTGCTGCAGCCTGCTCCCCCCAGGCCATCTGCTTCTCCCAGCTCCTGGCCATCTCCTTGGAGAAAGAGGCCACTTGGCTGCTGGCCACAGTCTGCTTTGCTGAAAGGCTTTGGCACGGAGAGGGATGGGGAAAAGGAGGAGGAGAAAAAAAAATTTATAAGGAGGGAGAAGAAATGTGACAGAAAATAGGGGAGGTGGTGAAAAAAGGGAAGGGAAAAGAGGAGCAGGAAAATCGAGGATTGGAATATCCGAGGGAATGGCGAGAAGGGCGAAGAGGGAAGGAATAAGGAAACGGGAGAAAAGTGGGGAGAAAAGGGGCGAAAAGCGAAAACTGGGGTGAAGGAGAAACGAGCCAAAAGGTGGGGGAAAGGGAGGAGAAGAGCAGAGGCATTCGAGGGGAGCAGAGGCGCTCCCGCCGCGGA
>NW_008633306.1:6104-9533 GCF_000691845.1 Merops nubicus | reverse complement strand
AATCTCCCTCTTTCAGTTTAAAGCCATTGCACTTTGTTCTGGTGCAACAGGTTCTGCTCAGAACTCTGTCCCCAGCTTCCTTCCAAGTATTAAACACCCCCCAGCAGGTCTCCCCAGCTGGAGCCTTCTCCTCTGGGGCTGCCCCAGCCCAACTCTCTCCTGCTGGGCTCCCAGCAGAGGGGTTCCCCCCTCGGGGCATTGCTGGGGCTCCTCTGGCCCCGCTCCAGCAGGTCCCTGGCTCTGCTGTGCTGAGGCCTCCAGAGCTGCCCCAGCCCTGCAGGGGGGGCACAGTTGTGGCTGTATTGTTGTGGTTCTGAGCAGTATTTCTGAAGCAGCCTCTCTCTGGGAGGTGAAAACTCTTCCAGGCATCGTGGCTTTGCTGCCCATCCCTCTTCTTCCTCAGCCTCCGACTCCTGCCCGTGTCTCATCCGGGCGAGGCTTTAATTAAGCTTTTTATGGCATTTTACAAGCATTAGCTAACTAAATATTGTGATGTCTCCATGAGGTAGGTGGGATTTTTTCCTGCTTAGCCCAACAAAGCCATTCCTACCCTGTGGAGGATGGTGCTGGGAGCGAGATGCTTGGGGAATGAGGCTCCTGAGGATGATTCCAAGGGCAGCCCGTGGCTGGAGTTGAGCCGAGCTGCTCCCTGAATTCCCAGAGGATCTGAGAGCACTGACGTGGTCCCGGACCTGTGTGACTCATGGAAATATTAAGATAATATCATAAAGATTCTCCTGAAGATGGGGAACATCCTTCCACACGAGCAGCCGGGGTGCTGAAGATGCTGCTGGTGGCGTCGGAAGCGAGTGTGTTCCCAAAGGAAAAGGAGGCTGGAAAACAGGATGAACGTGGGTTCCACAGAAAGATTTTCCCCCATTCCTTGTCTTTATGGCACTTTGGTGTGAGATGGGAGGCACAAAACCTGCTGCTGGTGCTTGGGAGGAGAAATGTTGACCCTCCAAGGCGCCGATTTTATCCGGAGACGGCGAGGAAATTTTTTTAGGGCATTTTAGGGAGAATTTTTAGGGCCAAACACACTGCCTGGAAGGTGGGGTTTGGGCAGGAGGCAGCTCCCACATAGCTCAGCTCTTGCATCACGGGAGGAGAGGGTTCCTGGCAGTCTGGGACCTTGTGGTGGCTGGGACGAGGAGTCACACGTGCTTCAAAGACAACATTGACCCCGGTGGCAGCTCTGGGCTGGGCTGGCACCTGCTTGGTGGATGTCTGAGCTCCTGGTGTTGCTGCCCAGGCTGGGAGGAGGTTTGTTTTCTCTTTGAGTTGTTCCTCTTGAGGCTCTTCTCCCTTCCTTGGCTGGTTCTGTTTGGGTTTGGGGTTTGTTTTGGGGTTTGCTGGTTTTTTACACCCCCTCTCCCAGGGAAGCTGCGTGCTCTAGCAAAACCCATCGGCTTGAAGGGCTCCAAAGTCTTACAGCTCCCAAAAGTTTGTCCAGAAATAGCTGGGATAAAAAAATCTAGTGGAGGAGGCTGCCAGGAGATGGAGAATCCTCATCTGTGGGGCTCATCCAAGCATCCAACCTCCCACCAGCTCAGAGGTGAGAGCCGAGCAGACACAAACCACAGGGGAAGGAAAAGGTGAAGGAGATCAGGAGGTCACAAAGTCCTGGGACAATTTGGAGGGGGTGACCTGGAAGGAAGGAACTGAGCTGCTACACCAAGAAAACAAGGATTACTAAGGACCTGATGCCCAAAACTCCACGTTCTGGAGCAGCCAGTGCTTCCATCCAGTGGTTTATTCCCTGGAAAATGGGGGGGGTTGGTTCATCTTCCAATATTTTAAGGCAGAGCTGAAGTGGGAAAGAGGGAATATGACCCTCAGCCTTGCTTCCCCTGGCTGTGTGCAGCAACAGGATCACTTCCATCCCTCAGAAACCTGGAGATGTGGGAATTCTGCAGCATTCCCCCCCAAAAAAAAATCTGCTGGGGGTGGTGTAAACACCCACTGCCCCGACACCCTCCGTGCCAAAGACTTCCACTGTGGGGTGCAAACAACAATGTGCCATTGTGCTCTTCCCAGCAGGGCTGTTATTCCAACAGGAGCCTCTTTTTTTTCCCCCTTCCCCCCCAAGAAGGATGAATCCCTCTTCCCCAGGCATCAATTCTGCTCCAGATTTTTGGGGGAAGCTGCTTCTCGTCCAGCTCCGCGCCGTCGTTCGCCCCCTTTCCAATCAGGATTTTAATGAGGAGCTCAGAGATAAATCCACAACTCCCTTCTTTTTTTTTTTGTACCTGAAAATGCAATTAAGGAAAAGACTCCTTGTTTTCCAAACCCTTCCATTAGTGGCTTACAGCTCAGCAGCCCCGTGGGGGAATTAACTAAGAAAAGCTTTGAGGGATGTGTGAGAGTTGGAAACATCTCCCAGGAGCTTGGAGAGGGTCTGCAAGGAGGGGAATCAAAGGAATTTTGGGATAACAGCCTCTTCCAAAGGGTATTTTGTGGGTGTTTTCTGGGTGCTCCCCTCTCCGGAGCCAAGGCAGCGCGTGGGGAGTCGTTCTAATTACTCTTTGCTAATTAAAGGCAATTTGTTTTTGGCTCCTGGCTGGTGGGAAGAGGGAAATTTGGGTGCTGAGGATCCAGGGCTTCAAAATTCAGCTGTTGCTTCGTGCACAACCTTAAACAGCCAAAGCTTTGGGTGTGCTGAGACTCTACGTTGTGTTTTTTTTATTTCCCCTGGAATAGCTTAAAATGTAAATATTTAGAAAGTAGCATTTCCTTGTTAAGTCCTGACTGTGGAGCTTCAAGAAGGGGGTTGGACCATCATGGAAAAAGCCCAGGACGTGGGACACGGTGGTTTCCTGCAGGAGTTCAGTCTTGGAATGAAGCCACGTGGTGAAAATCTGATAAACCCCTTCCCTAAAGGTGCAGATTTATCCCCAAAACCCTGTAAAATGGGGAAGGTGGCAGCATTTGGCAGTGGGGGCTTTGTGTCCACCTCAGGGACATCCCTCCCAATGTTTTTGAGCAGGTTCTTAGTCGTGTTGCTTTTTTTAACCTCCTTCTGGTCCAACCTGGGAGGAAAAGTGGTGCTCAGAGGGGTTTGGGGGTGAGGTTTGTGTGATAGGGATGCTGGGCTCTGGCTGGAGAGGGCAGGGGGATGGTTTGAGATTCATTTGTGGTTATTCATCATTTAATTTGCTTCATCCCTGCTGGAGTCTCCTGTGAATGATTTGATACTGCAGAGATGGTAGAAACGGGTGATTTTTAGTCTTAAATGTGGTTTGTTTTGGTTCAGGTTCAACAAGGGCAAGGGGAGGGTCCTGCACTGAGGGAGGAATAACCCCATGGAGCAGGACAGGGCAGGGGGGACCTCCACAGAGGAGGACCTGGGAGTGCTGGGGACAACAAGGTGCCCACGAGCCAGCAACAGGTCCTAGTGGCCATAAGACCAGTGGACTCCTGGGGGGCGTG
>NW_008633306.1:0-5666 GCF_000691845.1 Merops nubicus | reverse complement strand
AAACTGGGCTGGGCACCACCCTGGGAACCTTCCCAACGTCAAGAGCAGGAATCACCTGCTGGGTTTGGGGTTTTGGGATCCCCTTCAGCCAGCAGCAGCCCCAGGATTGCTCCAGTGAGCAGGGAATAGTCAGGAGGTTGGTTTTTTTTCATGCACAAAGTTAATAACAGCCTGATTAGGGAGCCTGGCAGATAATAAGAATCTTATTTAGCCAACAAAGCCAGGAAATTCCCAATTAAAGCCTCGATGTTCCACTTGCTCCACTCAGGGTCTGGGGGTTGTGGGCCAGCAAGCAGGTTTTTACCTGCTGGGGGTGAGCTGCTGGAGCAAGGGGGGTTGGAGGAGACGATCCTCAGAGGTCCCTCCCCACCCCTACCCCCACGCTGGGGTTCCACTCACCAGCCTGCTCCAGGGCCACCAGCATGGACTGCTCGATGAGGTCCCTCTCGATGAAGCTGCGGAAGTCCTCGCTGTAGACGGTGAGGTCGGGCAGCTGGAAGGTGCAGATGGGCATCTCCAGGAGATGGTCACTGCTGCCATTGCTGGAGACGTGGGAACGGGCCAAGGAGACGATGGTGGAGCTGGCGTGGGAGATGCCCCGAGACAGACGTTTTTCTGGGAGACCAAAAAAAAAAAACCAGGAGATGTCAAAACCCCTGAACGAAAAACCCACCTTGAAAACCCCTCCAAAGCAACAAAACTTGCAGCAACCCCCAAAATCCCACCTCCAGCTGGTGGTTTTTGGTTGCGAGCGGCCGGATGGCTGCAGAGGATCGAAGGTTTGAGGGGTTTGAAATGTTTAGAGGGAGATTGGAGGGATCCTCTGGGGGTTTGTGGCACTGACCTTGCACGATGTCATCCTGCCTCTGGAGGGGTGGGCGCCCCACCCGGGCTGGCTCCTTCTCAGGGGGTTTGTAGCCACGGCCTTCGTTGAAGGAAGGGGGCAAGTTGCCAGCGTGGACTTGCCTGAGCTGTTCAAAGTCACTGAGGGCTGCACTCAGATCCCAGTTCTTGCCTGGAGGGGGGAAAGGGATCAAGAGGGATCAGGGGAAAGAGAAATCGAGTCGCTTCCTAAAAATCCCCACTAGGAGTTGAAGATGGTGGAGTTTGGTCAGGAGGCAGCAGGGCTGATGGGCAGAGACACCCCTGGTTCAGCTGGTTGCTCCATTGCTGTGCAGGATTTGGATTTCTGGAGGAGATGGATGCACAGAGCAGAAAAACTTGGCTCTGCTGCAGGAGGTCCTGTGGATGGTTTACACCTTGGGTGGGCAGGGTCACATCAGGGCTTAGATGGAGCTCTTGGCTGCTGGACATCTACAAAAGCTAAACCAAGGTCCAAAGACCTCAGATTTTCATTGAATCACAGAAGGGTTTGGGTTGGAAGGGAATTTTTAAAGCTTTAAATCCAACCCTAGACACCTCCCACTAGAGCAGGTAGCTCAAAGTCCTGTCCAGCTTGGTCGTGGACATCACCACTGATGGAGCAGCCACAGCTTCCCTGGGCAACCTGGGCCAGTGTGTCACCACCTCAAGAGGGAAGAACTTCTGAATTCCTAATCTAAATCCCCTCTTCCAGCTCAAAGCCACCCCCCCTTGTTTTATCACTACAAAGCCCTCCAAAAACTCCTTCCAACCCCAAAAAAAGTCTGTGCTTAGAAGCCACCACCTTCCAAGTGCAAGAAAACACAGCCAAAACAATTCTACCTAGAAACCCTCCTCCAGCAGATGGCTTAGATTGAGGAAAATGGTGAATTTTGTTGGTTTTTTTACAAACCCTGTTAATCCAGACTCTTAAATTAGCCACGAGCAGCCGCTGCAGAGCCCCAGCCAACGTTATATATAGTAACTCCACTACAGGAATGATGCCTCAGCTGCCAGTTGGGTTTCTGGGAGAGCTCAGGGACAATAAAAGAAGTCATTATGTCTCATTCCCCCCAGGAAACGTGCTTCTCAAGGAGTTCAATTCTTTGCAGAGATGCCATTTGCAGCCTGTCAGGACTGACTCGGAGCAGGAGGTTATTTTAGGCTTTACCTTTTGAGTCAAGGGGCTTTTTTTGGGGGGGCTCTGGGTTTTATTTTTGGAGCTCTGTTTTTGTTTTGGTGACGTGAAGTGATGAATGAGCATCAAGGAATTTGAATGACCCATCAGGTTAGAATTCAGTCTGATTGTTTAATGTGTCAGCGACGGGGAGGACAGGCTGGTGACACTGCAGCTGCTGCTCCTGCCCATCCCCACCAGGATCCACTTCAAAAACTGGGAATAAAACCCAAATAAAAACCTAAATAAAACCTCTGGGGACTCTGTAAAACGATGGCAGCTGGAGGGACTCATAAATCCCAGCATGATGAGACAACCCAGTGTTCCACCAGCACCTTCCCAAGGGGGTGTTTGACCGGTTGGGCTCCTCTGGGATCTCTCCAGACAGGAGAGGGGTGGGGAGAGGGAGATTTTTGCAGAGGGGAGGATTTGTTGGTGCTGAGATGATAATTTTCTCCTCCTCCAGCAGGAAAACCCACATCCCCTGGGGACACCACAAGCCAGAAGTTCAACCACAGAACGACCTGGAGCCCGTCCCCCACGTGACGCTGCAGCTCTCGCTGCCAGAACCCCTGAGGAGTTCCCAGAGCAGAACCTAAACCACCTCCCCCCTGACTCCTTCCCCTCCTCCCCCTCCTCCCCCTCTTCTTCAGCTCTGTCCAACAACAATGACAGAGAGGACCACCAGCAGCAAGCCTTGTTGCCACCAGGCAGTGACTTCACGTGCACCAAACTCAAAGCGTAGTCAGGGTGCTGAGCCCAAGAGCTGCAAACTGCCTGAAGACCCAAATTCCAGCCACAACTTCAGGGCTTTGAACTCGTTTTTGTCAGAGCAGCAGCAGCCAGGGTGCTGGTGTGGGTGCTGTAGGAGCATCAGATGGTCCTGGGTTCAAGCAGCACCAAAAATGACTGGTATTATAGGAGAAAAGGGATGATGGGAAGAAACACAGCAAAGGTGGGTCCATGTCAAGCTCAGGAAGTTCAGCAAACCCAAAAGTGAGGTCCTGCCCCTGAGTTGGGACAACCCCAAGCACAAACACAGGTGGAAAGCAGCTCTGGGGAGAAGGACTAAATGTTTCTATGATTCTATGACTTGGGGGTGCTGGTTGCTGAAAAGCTCAACAGGAGCCAACAACGTGGCTTGGAGCAACCTGCTCTAGTGGGAGGTGTCCCTGCCCGTGGCAGGGGGTTGGATCTTCAAGGTCCCTTCCAACCCAACCCCTTCTGTGACTCTGTGGGCTGTGTGATAATTACAGACTGGTTCCTTGTGTGCCAACAGCCCAGTTTCTCATCCAGCATTTCTGTCCTCCAGCACCACGGCACGCACCAGTATTTTTTATTTATAGTTACTCACAGTCCTTCTGTCCACATGAACCCAAAGCTCATGAGAGAGTTCACAGCCCCAAAATTCAGCCCTGATGTCCCCTCTCCTCTACCCAGTCCACTGCTGGAAGTCCAGGGTGAGAAAAAATCATCCACAGCCTTCCACTGAACGTGATTGCTGATGGGGAACTTCTCCATCTTCTGGAGTTTTGGAGAAAACCAATATTACACTATATTTTTGGGGGGTAAATAGGTATCTTTTAAGCCCATAAAGTGTGGAAAGCTGCCAGCACAACGTGCTGAGGCTCTGGAGGGCTGACCAGCACCTTGATAAAGATGAACTGAGTGATGTCTGTGGTTAACTCAGCATCCTCAACCCAACTGGAGGAGCCACCCGTGCTGGGGGGGTGAAGGCTGTGAGAGGTCACTGGGGCTGCCAAACTGCCACTTACACTGGTGTGATCAAACCACCTTCCCAAGCAGAACGAGCTCTACCAGTAGCAGCACAGTTTGGTTTGGTTTGGCTGGGTCCAAACCCCTCAACTGCTCTGGGAAGCTGGGCAGCCCTCACCCGGCGCTGCTCCTTCAACCCCCTCGAAGCTGGAAAGGAAAAATCCTTCAGTTTTTGCCTCTCCTGGCCCAAGGAGAGGATGAAGGAAGGGAAACCATGCTCCTGGGTGATAGATTCTGCTGCCCAACGTTTGAAATTCACCACCTGAGAGAGGTGTAATGAGAAACCCAGGGAGAGTTCCACCAGCCGTGACGCCGAGGACACGACTCGAACACCTCCAGCACCACTCTCACCAGCCACCAGCCCCAGGGATCCACTGGGCAGCTCCCTCCTCCTCTCACAACCTTATTTTTTACACCTTTTAGTCCCTATTGGTGGCTCTTCCCTTCTTTTACCCCCTGATTCCCTTTACCTTCGAGGAGATCTCGGGCCAGTCCCGGCTCGGCCCCCGTTGAGCGAACAAAATCCGACAGGACGATGTCCATAGCCGAGGTCGTGTGCTCATGGATCCCCCCCTGCCCCTGGGATCTGCTCAGCACCTCGCCATCAATCTGGGGATGAGAGCAGACACCAAGAAGCTCACGTTACTCAGGAAAATCATTAACCCTGCCAGGCAGCTTCTGGGAACTATCCGATGGCAGGGCGAGAAACCTCCCTCCCCCCCAGCCCCTAAAAATTGATCATGGGGAGGAAAATTGGGCATTTCACAGCTTTTTTTGGGTCCTATTTCACAGGTTGAAGTGGCTTGATGGGTATAAGAAATAAAATCTATTCAAAAAAAACAACCCAATTTTCCATTTGAAAGGCGGCGGAGCTTTCCTCATCCAAAATTGTGGACGAGGAGCTGGGAGAATAAATGAGTTTATTTGGCAGCAGTGAGAAAAGTAAAAGTTTCTCTTTGCTATTTGCACCAAGCTCAGCACCCCCAGGGCACTTGTCCTCCTCTGAGCACCCTCGTTGGGCAAGGGAATGAAAAACAAACCCCAAATCCTCCAACGAGTTCACGTTGCCTCTGCAAAAACCAATAAAAAGGTCAAAAAAACAACCCCAATAATCCCTCATTTTACAGAAAAAATAGGAGCTCCAGGTTGGCTCTTCTCAAAAAGGAGCTGGCCTCAAGGTTTATTAGATAAATCATAGTTTTGAGCAGGTTCTAAGGTTCAGAAAGGTGTGTGCACTCCAAGCTGGATTTTCTGCATTCCTCAGCTGAGAGGGTTTGGAGCCAAAGGGCTCCGTGGGATTGATCAGGTTCTTTTCCAGCTAAAGGTAAAAAAATATTCTACTGGGGAAATAAAACTTCATCCCGAGCTAAAAATTCAGCATGGGAAGAAAAAAATCTGCAAGGTGGTTGAAGAGGAGGTTGGTTGGACTGGGAGGAAATTCCAGTGGGAGATGGAAGGTGGACAAAGCTCCTCGTGCCTTAAAAGCCTCTTCAGGATTATTCCTAGAAATGGGCAAAACTTGGTGCCTGAAAAAAATGGCTCTTTTTAGGATTATTCCTAAAAATGGGCATAAAACTCCTTGGTGCCTCAAAAAAATAGCTCGTTTTAGGATTATTCCTAAAGATGGGCAAAAATTGGGGCCTGAAAAATGTTTAGTTTTTTTTTTTTCAGGATTCTTCCTAAAAATAGGCAAGACTTGGTGCTTCAAAAATGGCTTTTTTTAGGAATATTCCTAAAGATGGGCAAAAAAACTCCCTGGTGCCTCAAAAATGGCTCTTTTTAAGGATAATTCCTAAAAATGGGCAAGACTTAGTGCCTCAAAAACGGCTCATTTTAGGATTATTCCTAAAGA